>NC_090380.1:17186526-17486526 GCF_036365525.1 Heterodontus francisci | reverse complement strand
GTGTATGCATTTGTGTTTGTGTGTGTGTGTGTGGATGTGTATGCATTTGTGTTTGTGTGTGTGTGTGTGGATGTGTATGCATTTATGTTTGTCAGGATGTGTATGCATTTGTGTGTGTGTATTTGTGTATGTGCGGGTGTGTAAGCATTTGTGTGTGTGTGTGAATGTGTATGTATTTGTGTCTGTGTGTGGGTGTGTATGCATTTGTGTTTGTGTGTGTGTGTGTGGATGTGTATGCATTTGTGTGTGTGTGTGGGTGTGTATGCATTTGTGTTTGTGTGTGTGTGTGTGGATGTGTATGCATTTGTGTTTGTGTGTGTGTGTGTGCGTGGATGTGTATGCATTTGTGTGTGTGTGTGTGTGGGTGTGTATGCATTTGTGTTTGTGTGTGTGTGTGGATGTGTATGGATCTGTGTTTGTGTGTGAGTGACTGTGTTTGTGTTTGTGTGTGTGTGGATGTGTATGCATTTGTGTGTGTGTGTGGGTGTGTATGCATTTGTGTTTGTGTGTGTGTGTGTGGATGTGTATGCATTTGTGTGTGTGTGTGTGTGTGAATGTGTATGCATTTGTGTTTGTGTGTGTGGATGTGTATGCATCTGTGTTTGTGTGTGAGTGAATGTGTTTGTGTGTGTGGATGTGTATGCATTTGTGTGTGTGTGTGGGTGTGCATGCATTTGTGTTTGTGTGTGTGTGTGTGTGGATGTGTATGCATTTGTGTTTGTGTGTGTGGATGTGTATGCATTTATGTTTGTCAGGATGTGTATGCATTTGTGTGTGTGTGGTTGTGTATGTATTTGTGTATGTGCGGGTGTGTAAGCCTTTGTGTGTGTGTGTGAATGTGTATGTATTTGTGTCTGTGTGTGGGTGTGTATGCATTTGTGTTTGTGTGTGTGTGTGTGTGGATGTGTATGCATTTGTGTGTGTGTGTGGGTGTGTATGCATTTGTGTTTGTGTGTGTGGATGTGTATGCATTTGTGTTTGTGTGTGTGCGTGGATGTGTATGCATTTGTGTGTGTGTGTGGATGTGTATGCATTTGTGTTTGTGTGTGTGGATGTGTATGCATTTGTGTTTGTGTGTGTGTGTGGATGTGTATGGATCTGTGTTTGTGTGTGAGTGACTGTGTTTGTGTTTGTGTGTGTGTGGATGTGTATGCATTTGTGTGTGTGTGGGTGTGTATGCATTTGTGTTTGTGTGTGTGTGTGTGGATGTGTATGTATTTGTGTTTGTGTGTGTGTGTGTGCGTGGATGTGTATGCATTTGTGTGTGTGTGGATCTGTATGCATTTGTGTTTGTGTATGTGTGTGTGGATGTGTATGCATTTGTGTTTGTGTGTGTGGATGTGTATGCATTTGTGTTTGTGTGTGTGTGTGGATGTGTATGGATCTGTGTTTGTGTGTGAGTGACTGTGTTTGTGTTTGTGTGTGTGTGGATGTGTATGCATCTGTGTTTGTGTGTGAGTGACTGTGTTTGTGTTTGTGTGTGTGTGGATGTGTATGCATTTGTGTTTGAGTGTGTGTGTGAATGTGGATGGATTTGTGTGTGTGTGTGTGAATGTGTATGGATTTGTGTGTGTGTGTGTGTGGATGTGTATGCATTTGTGTTTGTGTGTGTGTGTGTGGATGTGTATGCATTTGTGTGTGTGTGTGGATGTGTATGCATTTGTGTTTGTGTGTGTGTGTGTGGATGTGTGTGCATTTATGTTTGTCAGGATGTGTATGCATTTGTGTGTGTGTGGTTGTGTATGTATTTGTGTATGTGTGAATGTGCAAGCATTTGTGTGTGTGTGAATGTGTATGCATTTGTGTTTGTGTGTGTGTGTGTGGATGTGTATGCATTTGTGCATCTGTGTGGATGTGTATGCATTTGTGTTTGTGTGTGTGTGTGTGTGTGTGTGTGGATGTGTATGCATTTGTGTTTGTGTGTGTGTGCGTGGATGCGTATGCATTTATGTTTGTGTGTGTGTGCGTGGATGTGTATGCATTTGTGTGTGTGTGTGGATGTGTAAGCATTTGTGTGTGTGTGTGGATGTGTATGCATTTGTGTGTGTGTGGATGTGTATGCATTTGTGTGCGTGTGAATGTGTAAGCATTTGTGTGCGTGTGAATGTGCATGCATTTGTGTGAGTGTGAATGTGTAAGCATTTGTGTGTGTGTGATGTGTATGCATTTGTGTTTGTGTGTGTGTGTGGATGTGTATGCATTTGTGTTTGTGTGTGTGTGTGAATGTGTATGCATTTGTGTGTGTGTGGATGTGTAAGCATTTGTGTGCGTGTGAATGTGTAAGCATTTGTGTGCGTGTGAATGTGTATGCATTTGTATTTGTGAGTGTGTGTGTGTGTGTGAATGTGTATGCATTTGTGTGTGTGTGGATGTGTAAGCATTTGTGTGTGTGTGGATGTGTATGCATTTGTGTTTGTGTGTGTGGATGTGTATGCATTTCTGTTTGTGTGTGTGTGTGTGAATGTGTATACATTTGTGTGTGTGTGGATGTGTAAGCATTTGTGTGCGTGTGAATGTGTATGCATTTGTGTGTGTGTGGATGTGTCAGCATTTGTGTGTGTGTGAATGTGTATGCATTTGTGTGTGTGAGAATGTGTAAGCATTTGTGTGTGTGTGTGTGGGTGTGTATGCATTTGTATTTGTGTGTGTGTGTGTGAATGTGTATGGATTTGTGTGTGTGTGTGTGGATGTGCATGCATTTGTGTGTGTGTGTGGATGTGTATGCATTTGTGTTTGTGTGTGTGTGTGTGGATGTGTATGCATTTGTGTGTGTGTGTGTGAATGTGTATGCATTTGTGTGTGTGTGTGGATGTGTATGCATTTGTGTTTGTGTGTGTGTGGATGTGTATGCATTTGTGTTTGTGTGTGTGTGGATGTGTATGCATTTATGTTTGTCAGGATGTGTATGCATTTGTGTGTGTGTGGTTGTGTATGTATTTGTGTATGTGTGAATGTGCAAGCATTTGTGTGTGTGTGTGAATGTGTATGCATTTGTGTTTGTGTGTGTGGATGTGTATGCATTTGTGCGTCTGTGTGGATGTGTATGCATTTGTGTTTGTGTGTGTGTGTGTGGATGTGTATGCATTTATGTTTGTGTGTGTGTGCGTGGATGTGTATGTATTTGTGCGTGTGCGAATGTGCAAGCTTGTGTGTGTGTGAATATGTATGCATTTGTGTGTGTGTGGATGTGTAAGCATTTGTGTGTGTGTGTGGATGTGTATGCATTTGTGTGTGTGTGGATGTATAAGCATTTGTGTGCATGTGAATGTGCATGCATTTGTGTGTGTGTGAATGTGTATGCATTTGTGTTTGTGTGTGTGTGTGGATGTGTATGCATTTGTGTTTGTGTGTGTGTGTGTGTGGATGTGTATGCATTTGTGTTTGTGTGTGTGTGTGTGAATGTGTATGCATTTGTGTGTGTGTGGATGTGTAAGCATTTGTGTGCGTGTGAATGTGTATGCATTTGTGTGCGTGTGGATGTGTATGCATTTGTATTTGTGAGTGTGTGTGTGGATGTGTATGCATTTGTGTTTGTGTGTGTGTGTGTGAATGTGTATGCATTTGTGTGTGTGTGTGTGGATGTGTATACATTTGTGTGTGTGTGGATGTGTAAGCATTTGTGTGCATGTGAATGTGTATGCATTTGTGTGTGTGTGGATGTGTAAGCATTTGTGTGAGTGTGGATGTGTATGCATTTGTGTGTGTGTGTGTGTGGATGTGTATGTATTTGTGTGTGTGTGTGGATGTGGATGCGTATGTATTTGTGTGTGTGTGTGGATGTGTATGCATTTGTGTGTGTGTGTGTGTGGATGTGTGTGTGTGGATGTGTATGCATTTGTGTGTGTGTGTGGATGTGTATGTATTTGTGTGTGGATGTGTATGCATTTGTGTGTGTGTGGATGTGTATGCATTTGTGTGTGGATGTGTATGCATTTGTGTGTGTGTGTGTGTGTGTGTGGATGTGTATGTATTTGTGTGTGTGTGTGTGGATGTGTCTGCACTTGTGTGTGTGTGTGGATGTGTATGCATTTGTGTGTGTGTGTGGATGTGGATGTGTATGTATTCGTGTGTGTGTGTGGATGTGTATGCATTTGTGTGTGTGTGTATGTGTATGTATTTGTGTGTGTGTGTGGATGTGTATGTATTTGTGTGTGTGTGGATGTGTATGCATTTGTGTGTGTGTGTGTGTGTGGATGTGTATGTATTTGTGTGTGTGTGTGGATGTGTGTGTGTGTGTGGATGTGTATGTATTTGTGTGTGTGTGTGTGTGTGTGTGTGTATGTGGATGTGTATGTATTTGTGTGTGTGTGGATGTGTATGCATTTGTGTGTGTGTGGATGTGCATGTATTTGTGTGTGTGTGGATGTGTATGCATTTGTGTGTGTGTGTGGATGTGTATGTATTTGTGTGTGTGTGTGTGTGTGTGTGTGTGTGTGGATGTGTATGTATTTGTGTGTGTGTGTGTGTGTGTGTGTGTGTGTGTGTGGATGTGTATGTATTTGTGTGTGTGTGGATGTGTATGCATTTGTGTGTGTGTGGATGTGCATGTATTTGTGTGTGTGTGTGGATGTGTATGCATTTGTGTGTGTGTGTGTGTGGATGTGTATGTATTTGTATTTGTGTGTGTGTGTGGATGTGTATGTATTTGTGTGTGTGTGGATGTGTAAGCATTTGTGTGTGGATGTGTATGCATTTGTGTGTGTGTGGGGATGTGTATGTATTTGTGTGTGTGTGTGGATGTGTAAGCATTTGTGTGTGTGTGGATGTGTATGCATTTGTGTGTGTGTGTGGATGTGTAAGCATTTGTGTCTGTGTGGATGTGTATGATGTGTAAGCATTTGTGTGTGTGTGTGGATGTGTATGTATTTGTGTGTGTGTGTGGATCTGTAAGCATTTGTGTCTGTGTGGATGTGTATGTATTTGTGTGTGTGTGTGGATGTGTAAGCATTTGTGTGTGTGTGGATGTGTATGCATTTGTGTGTGTGTGTGGATGTGTAAGCATTTGTGTCTGTGTGGATGTGTATGATGTGTAAGCATTTGTGTGTGTGTGTGGATGTGTATGTATTTGTGTGTGTGTGTGGATCTGTAAGCATTTGTGTCTGTGTGGATGTGTATGTATTTGTGTGTGTGTGTGGATGTGTAAGCATTTGTGTGTGTGTGGATGTGTATGTATTTGTGTGTGTGTGTGGATGTGTAAGCATTTGTGTCTGTGTGGATGTGTATGTATTTGTGTGTGTGTGTGGATGTGTAAGCATTTGTGTCTGTGTGGTTGTGTATGTATTTGTGTATGTGTGAATGTGCAAGCATTTGTGTGTGTGTGTGAATGTGTATGCATTTGTGTTTGTGTGTGTGGATGTGTATGCATTTGTGCGTCTGTGTGGATGTGTATGCATTTGTGTTTGTGTGTGTGTGTGTGGATGTGTATGCATTTATGTTTGTGTGTGTGTGCGTGGATGTGTATGTATTTGTGCGTGTGCGAATGTGCAAGCTTGTGTGTGTGTGAATATGTATGCATTTGTGTGTGTGTGGATGTGTAAGCATTTGTGTGTGTGTGTGGATGTGTATGCATTTGTGTGTGTGTGGATGTATAACCATTTGTGTGCATGTGAATGTGCATGCATTTGTGTGTGTGTGAATGTGTATGCATTTGTGTTTGTGTGTGTGTGTGGATGTGTATGCATTTGTGTTTGTGTGTGTGTGTGTGTGGATGTGTATGCATTTGTGTTTGTGTGTGTGTGTGTGAATGTGTATGCATTTGTGGGTGTGTGGATGTGTAAGCATTTGTGTGCGTGTGAATGTGTATGCATTTGTGTGCGTGTGGATGTGTATGCATTTGTATTTGTGAGTGTGTGTGTGGATGTGTATGCATTTGTGTTTGTGTGTGTGTGTGTGAATGTGTATGCATTTGTGTGTGTGTGTGTGGATGTGTATACATTTGTGTGTGTGTGGATGTGTAAGCATTTGTGTGCATGTGAATGTGTATGCATTTGTGTGTGTGTGGATGTGTAAGCATTTGTGTGAGTGTGGATGTGTATGCATTTGTGTGTGTGTGTGTGTGGATGTGTATGTATTTGTGTGTGTGTGTGGATGTGGATGCGTATGTATTTGTGTGTGTGTGTGGATGTGTATGCATTTGTGTGTGTGTGTGTGTGGATGTGTGTGTGTGGATGTGTATGCATTTGTGTGTGTGTGTGGATGTGTATGTATTTGTGTGTGGATGTGTATGTATTTGTGTGTGGATGTGTATGCATTTGTGTGTGTGTGGATGTGTATGCATTTGTGTGTGGATGTGTATGCATTTGTGTGTGTGTGTGTGTGTGTGTGGATGTGTATGTATTTGTGTGTGTGTGTGTGGATGTGTCTGCACTTGTGTGTGTGTGTGGATGTGTATGCATTTGTGTGTGTGTGTGGATGTGGATGTGGATGTGTATGTATTTGTGTGTGTGTGTGGATGTGTATGCATTTGTGTGTGTGTGTGGATGTGTATGTATTTGTGTGTGTGTGGATGTGTATGCATTTGTGTGTGTGTGGATGTGTATGCATTTGTGTGTGTGTGTGTGTGTGGATGTGTATGCATTTGTGTGTGGATGTGTATGCATTTGTGTGTGTGTGTGTGTGGATGTGTATGTATTTGTGTGTGTGTGTGGATGTGTATGTATTTGTGTGTGTGTGTGTGTGGATGTGTATGCATTTGTGTCTGGATGTGTATGCATTTGTGTGTGTGTGTGGGTGTGTATGCATTTGTGTGTGTGTGGATGTGTATGTATTTGTGTGTGTGTGGATGTGTAAGCATTTGTGTGTGGATGTGTATGCATTTGTGTGTGTGTGGGTGTGTCAGCATTTGTGTGTGTGTGGATGTGTATGCATTTGTGTGTGTGTGTGTGTGTGGATGTGTATGTATTTATGTGTGTGTGTGGATGTGTATGTATTTGTGTGTGTGTGTGGATGTGTAAGCATTTGTGTGTGTGTGGATGTGTATGTATTCGTGTGTGTGTGTGGATGTGTATGCATTTGTGTGTGTGTGTATGTGTATGTATTTGTGTGTATGTGTGGATGTGTATGCATTTGTGTGTGTGGATGTGTATGTATTTGTGTGTGTGTGGATGTGTATGCATTTGTGTGTGTGTGTGTGTGTGGATGTGTATGTATTTGTGTGTGTGTGGATGTGTGTGTGTGTGTGGATGTGTATGTATTTGTGTGTGTGTGTGTGTGTGTGTGTATGTGGATGTGTATGTATTTGTGTGTGTGTGGATGTGTATGTATTTGTGTGTGTGTGGATGTGCATGTATTTGTGTGTGTGTGGATGTGTATGCATTTGTGTGTGTGTGTGGATGTGTATGTATTTGTGTGTGTGTGTGTGTGTGTGTGTGTGTGTGTGTGGATGTGTATGTATTTGTGTGTGTGTGTGTGTGTGTGTGTGTGTGGATGTGTATGTATTTGTGTGTGTGTGGATGTGTATGCATTTGTGTGTGTGTGGATGTGCATGTATTTGTGTGTGTGTGTGGATGTGTATGCATTTGTGTGTGTATGTGTGTGGATGTGTATGTATTTGTATTTGTGTGTGTGTGTGGATGTGTATGTATTTGTGTGTGTGTGGATGTGTAAGCATTTGTGTGTGGATGTGTATGCATTTGTGTGTGTGTGGGGATGTGTATGTATTTGTGTGTGTGTGTGGATGTGTAAGCATTTGTGTGTGTGTGGATGTGTATGCATTTGTGTGTGTGTGTGGATGTGTAAGCATTTGTGTCTGTGTGGATGTGTATGATGTGTAAGCATTTGTGTGTGTGTGTGGATGTGTATGTATTTGTGTGTGTGTGTGGATCTGTAAGCATTTGTGTCTGTGTGGATGTGTATGTATTTGTGTGTGTGTGCGGATGTGTAAGCATTTGTGTGTGTGTGGATGTGTATGCATTTGTGTGTGTGTGTGGATGTGTAAGCATTTGTGTCTGTGTGGATGTGTATGATGTGTAAGCATTTGTGTGTGTGTGTGGATGTGTATGTATTTGTGTGTGTGTGTGGATCTGTAAGCATTTGTGTCTGTGTGGATGTGTATGTATTTGTGTGTGTGTGTGGATGTGTAAGCATTTGTGTCTGTGTGGATGTGTATGTATTTGTGTGTGTGTGTGGATGTGTAAGCATTTGTGTCTGTGTGGATGTGTATGTATTTGTGTGTGTGTGTGGATGTGTAAGCATTTGTGTCTGTGTGGATGTGTATGTATTTGTGTGTGTGTGTGGATGTGTAAGCATTTGTGTCTGTGTGGATGTGTATGCATTTGTGTGTGTGTGTGGGTGTGTATGTATTTGTGTGTGTGTGGATGTGTATGATGTGTAAGCATTTGTGTGTGTGTGTGGATGTGTATGTATTTGTGTGTGTGTGTGGATGTGTAAGCATTTGAGTGTGGGTGGATGTGTATGCATTTGTGTGTGTGTGTGGATGTGTATGTATTTGTGTGTGTGTGGATGTGTAAGCATTTGAGTGTGGGTGGATGTGTATGTATTTGTGTGTGTGTGTGGATGTGTAAGCATTTGAGTGTGGGTGGATGTGTATGCATTTGTGTGTGTGTGTGGATGTGTATGTATTTGTGTGTGTGTGTGGATGTGTATGTATTTGTCTGTGTGTGTGGATGTGTAAGCATTTGAGTGTGGGTGGATGTGTATGCATTTGTGTGTGTGTGTGGATGTGTATGTATTTGTGTGTGTGTGGATGTGTAAGCATTTGAGTGTGGGTGGATGTGTATGTATTTGTGTGTGTGTGTGGATGTGTAAGCATTTGAGTGTGGGTGGATGTGTATGCATTTGTGTGTGTGTGTGTGGATGTGTATGTATTTGTGTGTGTGTGTGGATGTGTAAGCATTTGAGTGTGGGTGGATGTGTATGCATTTGTGTGTGTGTGTGGATGTGTATGTATTTGTGTGTGTGTGTGGATGTGTATGCATTTGTGTGTGTGTGTGGATGTGTATGTATTTGTGTGTGTGTGTGGATGTGTATGCATTTGTGTTTGTGTGTGTGTGTGTGGATGTGTATGCATTTGTGTTTGTGTGTGTGGATGTGTATGCATTTATGTTTGTCAGGATGTGTATGCATTTGTGTGTGTGTGGTTGTGTATGTATTTGTGTATGTGTGGGTGTGTAAGCATTTGTGTGTGTGTGTGAATGTGTATGTATTTGTGTGTGTGAGAATGTGTAAGCATTTGTGTGTGTGTGTGTGTGGGTGTGTATGCATTTGTGTTTGTGTGTGTGTGTGTGAATGTGTATGGATTTGTGTGTGTGTGTGTGGATGTGCATGCATTTGTGTTTGTGTGTGTGTGTGTGTGTGTGTGAATGTGTATGGATTTGTGTGTGTGTGTGTGGATGTGCATGCATTTGTGTTTGTGTGTGTGTGTGTGGATGTGTATGCATTTGTGTTTGTGTGTGTGGATGTGTATGCATTTATGTTTGCCAGGATGTGTATGCATTTGTGTGTGTGTGGATGTGTATGTATTTGTGCGTGTGCGAATGTGCAAGCTTGTGTGTGTGTGAATATGTATGCATTTGTGTGTGTGTGTGGATGTGTATGCATTTGTGTTTGTGTGTGTGTGTGTGGATGTGTATGCATTTATGTTTGTGTGTGTGTGTGTGGATGTGTATGCATTTGTGCGTCTGTGTGGATGTGTATGCATTTATGTTTGTGTGTGTGTGTGTGGATGTGTATGCATTTGTGCGTCTGTGTGGATGTGTATGCATTTATGTTTGTGTGTGTGTGTGTGGATGTGTATGCATTTGTGTGTGTGTGAATGTGTATGCATTTGTGTTTGTGTGTGTGTGTGGATGTGTATGCATTTGTGTTTGTGTGTGTGTGTGTGTGGATGTGTATGCATTTGTGTTTGTGTGTGTGTGTGTGAATGTGTATGTATTTGTGTGTGTGTGGATGTGTAAGCATTTGTGTGTGTGTGGATGTGTATACATTTGTGTGTGTGTGGATGTGTCAGCATTTGTGTGTGTGGATGTGTATGCATTTGTGTGTGTGTGTGTGTGTATGTGTATGTATTTGTGTGTGTGTGTGTGGATGTGTATGTATTTGTGTGTGTGTGTGGATGTGGATGTGTATGTATTTGTGTGTGTGTGTGTGTGGATGTGTATGTATTTGTGTGTGTGTGTGGATGTGTATGCATTTGTGTGTGTGTGTGTGTGGATGTGTATGCATTTGTGTGTGTGTGGATGTGTCAGCATTTATGTGTGTGTGGATGTGTATGCATTTGTGTGTGTGTGTGGATGTGTCAGCATTTGTGTGTGTGTGGATGTGTATGTATTTGTGTGTGTGTGTGTGTGGATGTGTATGTATTTGTGTGTGTGTGGATGTGTATGCATTTGTGTGTGTGTGTGGATGTGTATGTATTTGTGTGTGTGTGTGTGTGTGTGTGTGGATGTGTATGTATTTGTGTGTGTGTGGATGTGTATGCATTTGTGTGTGTGTGTGTGGATGTGTATGTATTTGTGTGTGTGTGTGTGTGGATGTGTATGTATTTGTGTGTGTGTGGATGTGTATGCATTTGTGTGTGTGTGTGGATGTGTATGTATTTGTGTGTGTGTGTGTGTGGATGTGTATGTATTTGTGTGTGTGTGTGTGTGGATGTGTATGTATTTGTGTGTGTGTGGATGTGTATGCATTTGTGTGTGTGTGTGGATGTGTATGCATTTGTATTTGTGTGTGTGTGTGGATGTGTATGCATTTGTATTTGTGTGTGTGTGTGGATGTGTATGTATTTGTGTGTGTGTGTGGATGTGTATGTATTTGTGTGTGTGTGTGGATGTGTAAGCATTTGTGTGTGTGTGGATGTGTATGCATTTGTGTGTGTGTGTGGATGTGTAAGCATTTGTGTCTGTGTGGATGTGTATGATGTGTAAGCATTTGTGTGTGTGTGTGGATGTGTATGTATTTGTGTGTGTGTGGATTTGTAAGCATTTGTGTCTGTGTGGATGTGTATGTATTTGTGTGTGTGTGTGGATGTGTAAGCATTTGTGTCTGTGTGGATGTGTATGTATTTGTGTGTGTGTGTGGATGTGTAAGCATTTGTGTCTGTGTGGATGTGTATGTATTTGTGTGTGTGTGTGGATGTGTAAGCATTTGTGTCTGTGTGGATGTGTATGCATTTGTGTGTGTGTGTGGGTGTGTATGTATTTGTGTGTGTGTGGATGTGTATGATGTGTAAGCATTTGTGTGTGTGTGTGGATGTGTATGTATTTGTGTGTGTGTGTGGATGTGTAAGCATTTGAGTGTGGGTGGATGTGTATGCATTTGTGTGTGTGTGTGGATGTGTATGTATTTGTGTCTGTGTGGATGTGTAAGCATTTGTGTGTGTGTGGATGTGTATGTATTTGTGTGTGTGTGTGGATGTGTAAGCATTTGAGTGTGGGTGGATGTGTATGCATTTGTGTGTGTGTGTGGATGTGTATGTATTTGTGTGTGTGTGTGGATGTGTAAGCATTTGAGTGTGGGTGGATGTGTAATCATTTGAGTGTGGGTGGATGTGTATGCATTTGTGTGTGTGTGTGGATGTGTATGTATTTGTGTGTGTGTGGATGTGTAAGCATTTGAGTGTGGGTGGATGTGTATGCATTTGTGTGTGTGGGTGGATGTGTAAGCATTTGAGTGTGGGTGGATGTGTATGTATTTGTGTGTGTGTGGATGTGTAAGCATTTGAGTGTGGGTGGATGTGTATGTATTTGTGTGTGTGTGTGGATGTGTAAGCATTTGAGTGTGGGTGGATGTGTATGCATTTGTGTGTGTGTGTGGATGTGTATGTATTTGTGTGTGTGTGTGGATGTGTAAGCATTTGAGTGTGGGTGGATGTGTAATCATTTGAGTGTGGGTGGATGTGTATGCATTTGTGTGTGTGTGTGGATGTGTATGTATTTGTGTGTGTGTGGATGTGTAAGCATTTGAGTGTGTGTGGATGTGTATGTATTTGTGTGTGTGTGGATGTGTATGCATTTGTGTGTGTGTGTGGATGTGTATGTATTTGTGTGTGTATGGATGTGTAAGCATTTGAGTGTGGGTGGATGTGTATGCATTTGTGTGTGTGTGTGGATGTGTATGTATTTGTCTGTGTGTGGATGTGTAAGCATTTGTGTGTGGGTGGATGTGTATGAATTTGTGTGTGTGTGGATGTGTAAGCATTTGTGTGTGTGTGCGTGTTTTCTCCCTCTGCCCTTTGTCTGTTCCTTTTTTAATGCTGTTTAATTGCAACATCTTCTCCTTCCCGACATTTCCCAGCTGAAGTGTTAACCCTCTTTTATCCACATTGCTGTCTGACTCACTGAGTGTTTCCAACATTATCTGGTTTTGCTTCAGATTGACAGGAGTGTCAATGCTTAGCCAACAAATTCCATCATTGAACTCAGATGAAAACTCATCACATAATTTGCTCAGAGTTTGAATGGTTGTAACTATCAGCCCATCAACTTTCACACTATATCCACTGTCAATGTTCATTGTACCTGATGGACAAGTCATGATACCATAGCCCTATCTTACCCTAGAGGCTCAAAGATTTTTCATTCCACTGTCACTCAGAAGCTACAGCACCTTCCTCACCAGCACAAACCAGAGAATAGGAGGGCTTTGATTTGTATGGTATTTTCCAGGGGATTGAACTATGTTTTTCTTTTGGCCTCCATTCTTAGTTTAGGACTCCTGTGCACATACTCGCTGTCAATGCTGCTCCACAGCTAACTTGTGGTACATGCGAGTGTCTGTGTGAGAAGTTGTTCCATTCTGGAACTCCTTTATGCTTCTGCTGAAACTGGAAACCATCATATTGGGATAACAGGATAACCTTAATCCCACTGGTTCATGGTGCAGCACTAACCTGCTCAGGCGTCATTACTAGGCTACTTGGCCCTTCGAGCCTGCTCCATCACTCAACAAAATCATTGTTCCGAAGAAGGGTCACTGACCCGAAACGTTAACTCGGCTTCTCTTTTCACAGATGCTGCCAGACCTGCTGAGTGGTTCCAGCATTTCTTGTTTTTACAACAAGATCATTGTTGACCTTCTACCTGAACTCCACCTTCCCACCTATCACCTGAATTCCCTTAGTATCCAAAGATCTATCTATTTCTGTCTTGAATATACTCAATGACTGTGCATCCTCTGGGGTAGAAAATTCTAAAGATTCACAACCCTCTGAGTGAAGAAATTTCTTCTCATCTCAGTCCTAAATGGCCGACCCCTTATTCTGAGTCTGTAACCCCATGTTCTAGATTCCGCAGCCGGGGGAAACATTTCTCAGCATCTACACTGTCAAGTCCCTTAAGAATTTTATACGTTTCAATTAGATCACCTCTCATTCATCTAAATTCTAGGGAATATAGGCCTAGTCTACTCAATATCTCCTCATAGAACAATTCTCTCATTCCAGAAACCAGTCCAGTGAATCTTTGTTCCACTCTAGGGCATGAATGTCCTTTCTTAGGTAAGGAGACCAAAATTGTGCACAGTATTGCAGGTGTGGTCTCACCAAAGCCCTACATAATTGCAGAGACTTCTCTACTCTTATATTCCAATCCCTTTGCAACAACAAAAAAAGCGAACATACCATTTGCTTTCCTAATTGCTTGCTATACTTGCATGTTAACTTTCTGTGACTCGTGTACAAGAACACCCAGGTCACTCTAAATAGCAACATTTCCCGGTTTCTCACCATTCAAAAAATATTCTGCTTTTCTATTTTTCCTTCCAAAGTGGATAATTTCACACTTCCCTACAATATATTCCATCTGCCACATTTTTGCCCACTCACTTAACCTATCTGTTCAGACTCTTTGCTCCCTCCTCACAGCTTACTTTCCCACCTAACTTTATATTGCTAGCAAACTTGGATACATTATACTCAGTCCTCTCATCTAAGTCATTGAAATAAATTGTAAATAGCTGAGGCCCAAGCACTGATTCCTGCTGGTTACAACCAGCCAACACGAAAATGACCTGTTTATTCCTACTCTCTGTTTTCTGTCTATTAATTAATCCTCAATCCATGTTAATATTTTACCCCCAATCTCATGAGCCCTAATTTTATGTAATATCCTCTGGTGTGGCACCTTATTGAATGCTTTCTAAGAATCCAAATATACTGCACCCACTAGTTTTTCCTTATCTACCCTGCTAGTTACAATCTCAAAGAATGTTAACAGGTTTGTGCAACATGATTTGTCTTTCATAAATCTGTGTTGACTCTGCTTAATCATATTATGATTTTCTAAGTGCTCTGTTACCTAATAATAGATTCTAGTATTTCCCTATTATTGATGTCAGGCTAACTGGCGAGAGTTATATGTTTTCTCTCTTGCTCCTTTCTTGAATAGTGGGGTTATGTTTGCTACTTTCCAATCCATGGGACTGATCTAGAATCTAAGGAATTCTGGATGATCAAAACCAATGCATCCATCATCTCTCCTGCTACCTCTTTTACAACCCTTGGATTCAGGCCATCAGGTCCAGGGGATTTGTGGACTTTAAGTCCCATTAATTTCACCAATACTATGTCTTTACTAATAATATCCTTATGAGTCCTTGGAAACATATCACTGTTCCTTCACTGTTGCTGGGTCAAAATCCTGAAACTTGCTCCCTAACAGCACTGTTAGTGTACCACATCACAAGGTCTGCAGTGGTTCAAGAAGGCATCTCACCACCAGCTTCTCAAGGGCAATTAGGGATAGGCAATAAATGCTGGTCTTGCCAGCAACCCTCATGTCCCAAGTACGAATAAAAATTCCACATTTTCACTAGAGTCTTGGTTTTCTGCTATTTCTGGAATGAAAGATACAAACTATTTATTTAATGTCTCTGCCATTTCTTTATTTCCCATTATATTTTCTCCTGTCTCTACCTCTACAGGACCCAAGGTTTACTCTCAACAATCTCTTCCTCTTTACATACCTAGAAAAGTATTTTACAATGTTTTTTCATGTCTCTTGCTAGTCTACGTTCATATTCTCTTTTCTTTTTCTTTATCAATTTCTAGATTATCTTTTGCTGAATTCTAAAATCCTCCCAATTCTCAAACTTACTACTCTTTCTGGCAACAAAAACTTCCTCCTTTAATCTAATACTATCCTTAATGTCCCTTGTTATTCACAGTTGGACCACTTTTCCCATTGTTATGATCCTGTAAGTTTTTTCAGGAAGAATGCGGTGTGCCTTTAAGACTGGAAAAAAGTGCTGTACTGCTTTATGGCAGCAAGCTCTAAAGACTGAGTCAAAGAGTGCATTTTTGTTTCCCTGGGATACAGCCATCCTGGTTGCCTTGGATACAGCCATTTGGACTGAGCATCAAGAGATACAATGTTACAATTTAATTTTGAACTGGCTTATAGTGAAGACAGACTGTTCTAACACAGAGAAAACAGACAGACAGCTGTATGTTAGCACCTGAAAAGAGAAACAGACCACTTAACTTGAAGGAAGAGAACTTAGTCTGTTTATTTATTATTCTCTCTCAAAATTCTAAAACGTCAAGCCAAAACAGAAATCTCTGATAATTTAAACTGAAGGAACGGAAGTTAAACTGTGACAATCCTTTATCCCTCAAAAATTCTAAATCCAAATTGATTCATTAAAAAGTGTTTGCAAGTTGTTAATTGTTGAAATTCATCGCTGGAGAATGAACAACAATTTCGACTTCTGAATTGGACTACGGACTGTTCTCCTATTGAAGAACCTTTTTTCCCCATCAGACAACTGTGAGGACTTCAAGCAACCTTGGACGGTTCCACATCCGGCAGGAGTGTAAATCTGCAAGGACACTAATTTTTTCTATTTTAAATGTTGTTTATATCTTAGTAGTGTTTAAGAATTTAGTTTTTCTAATTAAACAGTTAATTTGTTGATTTAAAGACACCTAGTTTGGTTAGCTTCATTCGGGAGTTAATAGATGGTATAATTTGGCTGGGTCTTTCTTTAATTTGGAAAGTTTAAAATCATATGTTAGGCGATTTGTGGAGGGACAGTATTGAATTAACAATGCATTTCTCCCACCACAATCAGAATCATATATTTTGATTGGGGGCTTTGACTGGAGCAGTCGGTCTTATCACCATAGGACTTTTATTCTGTTACGACCAGGTGAGAAAGGGATCTAGGGGTCCCTTTCAGCCTTCACCTGGTCTTACCATAACAGGGTTTAATTTTAAACACACTGTGTTTTTAGCTCCCCCTTGGTGAATCCTTGTTCACCGCTTTCCAATTATAAGGCAAAGAAACCAGCACAAACAGGTTTTCTTAGGTTTAAAGAAGAAAGGTTGAAATTTATTCAACTTAAACTCTTATTTGGTTGATGCCTACGGATACATGACGCGCCCACGCTAGCATGCATTCGCGATACACACATGCAAATAGAGACAGAAAAGAGCAGAAGAAAAAAATAAAGTGGAAATGTTTGAGGCAATATCTGAAGGTGGGTTTGGTACGGTTCTTCGAGCTCACTGTCGAGTCCTTGATTGCAGGTAGATATTGCTTTTCGTTGGGACCAGTATTCTTCTTAAATCTTGTTCGCTGTAAGAGACTTTTCTCGCTTGGGGTTCATGTGTCTTCAGTGGATTCAGAGGCTTGTGAGAAAGAGATGGGAGCAGACAGGAGAGATCTTCTCAGTCCAGGAGCAAACAGTCTTTCTGAGTTCAAACTCCCTGGGGCTAGTTCAAAAGACCCTGGAACAACCAGTTAGTCATGTGACCAGCCGGTCTAACCAGTCCTGTATCTCCTTAGCAGTCTCTGGAATGCTCCTCTTACACACAATCGTTTCAAGGTCCATTGTGGGTTGAATGTGTCAGGGAATGATCCTTTGTCCTTCCAAGCACTGTCTGTTAATATGCAAATGTCTTTTCCAGCAACGGCTGATCTGTTTAACGAGTCATTTCCTCGCTCCAGCGACAGTTTAGAATCAATGTTCATGACAAAATTAATATGCCTCATTCTTGGCAGGTAGGGGCCTAGCATGACAATTCTTTAAGGAAATGTATACTTGTTGGAAATTATGAATTCATTCTTTAAATGTTTGCCATTGCTTATCTACCATCATATCTTTTCACGTAGTTTGCCAGCTCACCCCTCATATCTTCATAGTTTGATTTGTTCAGATTTATGACCCTAGTTTTGGACTTAGGCAAATCACTCTCAAATTCAATATAAAGTTCTATCATATTATGATCATTCTTCCCCAGAGGTCTCTTTACTCCAAGGTTATTAAATAATCCTTTCTCATTGCACAATACAAGATCTAAAATAGACTGTTCCTTAGTTGTATCCTCAACATACTGATTGAGAAAACTGCCTTATATATATTCCATGAACTTCATGAATTCCATGAATTAAAATGTTGAGTGGATGATTTGACTTGACATCTTCCTGAGGTCCCCACCATCATACATACCAGTACCCAAACAATTCAGTTCACTCCAAGTGACACTGAAAATTGACTGAGTTGACTGGACACAGCAAAGATAATGGACCCGAATAATATTCCGACTGTATTGCACCAGAGCTAGTCACTCTGTTGGCCAAGCTCTTCCAGTACCTACTGCCCTGGCATCTACTTGAAAATGCATAATATTCCCAGGTATGTCCCATCCAAAAAAAAGCATAAATATAATCCATCCAATTACCAGCCAAGCTGCTTCCTCTCAAACATCAGTGAAGTAGCGGAAGGAGTCATCGATAGTGCCATCAAATGATAGTTACTCACCGATGCTCAGTTCAGGTTCTGCCATATTCACTTAGCTCCAGACCTCATCACAGCCTTGATCAAGACATTGCTGCAAGAGCCGAGTGCCAGAGAAGAGGTGAGAGTAGCCACCCTTGACATCAAGGCAGCATTTGACTGATAATGCACAAGGGTTCCTAACGAAATTGATATCAATGGACGGCAAATGGAAAAGCCACCAGTGCCTGGAGTGATACCTGACACAAGTTGGAAGTAAGACACTGCAGCCCCAGGATATTACTGCAGGAGTTCTTCAGGGAAAAGTGTTCAACCCCACCAACTTCAGCTGCTTCATCAATGACCTTTCCTTCATCATAAGTTCAGGAGTGAGTTTGTTCATTGGCAATTTAACAAATGTTCAGCTTCATTGCCTGGAAGGGTGCAACTGCAACAATGCTCAAGAAGCTTGACACTATGCAGGGCCAATTGGGCTGTTTGATCACTGGACTTAATACCGACACCCTCCTCCACCAGCGCACAATAATGCAGTATGTACTGTCTATAGAATGCACTAGAGCAACTCAACAAAGTCACTTCAACAACATCTCTATTTCCCATGACCTCTTTCTCCAAGAAAGACAAGAGCAGCTATGTCAATGAAGCACCATCACCTTTGTGCACCCCTCCAAGTCACTTAACAGCCTGAAGTGGGTAAATATCACCGTTCCTTCATCGTCGCTGATTCGAGATCCTGAAATTGGCTACCTAACACCATTGTGAGAGGACTGCTGCTGCACAGATTGCTGCGGTTCAGACAGAAGCCTCAAAATCATATTCTCTGGGCAGCAAACGATGGGCGACAAATGCAGCTTTGCTAGCATCACCCAAATCCAGACTTTTAGAAAACAATCAATGATAAATAAAGATTTCTGTCTACTATATCAATCATTTTCCCCAAATTTCTGAAGAGAGTTCATTGTATCTTTTTCTGGACTTCTTCAGTTACTGTTTCTAAGTCTTTAAATAACTATCTTCAGTTTGTGGCTAAAATACAGCTACATATATTGTATATTTATCATGCTTCAATTGAATAACAACTGGTAATCACTGTTTGCGATATAGAATCTTACTGAACAGAAGGTGGCATTTGGCCCATCACTGAAGGAACTATCCCATTCCTCCCTCTCCTCTGTTCTTTCCAATAGCTCTGCAAATGTTTCCCTATCTATCCAACTCTTTTTTTCAATGTTACTACTAAACTTGCTTCCACCATTCTTTCAGGCAGTGAATTTCAGAACATAACAACTTGCTACTCATAAAAAACATTCTCAGCTCCCTCTGGTTCTTCTACCAATTATCTTAAATCTGTGTCCTCTTGTTACTGACCCCTCCTGCCAGTGGAAACAGTTTCTCGCTATCTACTCTATCAAAATCCTTCTTGACTCTGATCACCTCTACTAAATCTTCACTTAATCTTCGAAGGAGAACAATCCCAGTTTCTTCAGTCCCTCTATATAACTGAAGTACCTCATTCCTAGTATCATTCTAGTAAATCTCCTCTGCACCCTCTGCAGAACCTTGACATCCTTCCTGAAGTGTGGTGTACAGAATTGGACACAATATGCCAGCTGGGGCCTAACCAGCGTTTTATAAAACTTTAGCATAACGTTCTTGCTTTTGATCTGATGAACCTCTCTGTTCGCTGAGCAAGTGCTACTGGACCAGCAGCCAATCACACTGGGGTGAAACCCTACTTTGTTTGAAGAGTCAGTGACCAACCTATTTTGAACAGGTTGATGTTTCTGTTGCAATGTCGAACAGACGATTTCCATGCCAATGCAGTAAGTGTCTGTGCCCCCCACCCCTCGCCCCATATTGTTACCCATCCTTTCTAGACAGGCATCTCTTAATTTAATATATTAAATGTTACTTACTGAAAATGACTTTATCTCCATGCACAACAGAGGTCATGTACATCTCCACTTCCGGGTTTTTTATCCTGCAAACAATTGATACAAGTGCGACAAATTACTGACTGTTTTACAAAGAAAAACTCTCACATATCTTGATAAAAAGTGTAATGGAGAGAGTCCACTTGAGATTAATTCAATCTGCCAGAGAGTGAAATGTTTTTTGTGGTTTTTGCACCAGTCACTTTGGGTTAAGTAATGAAAATTGAGAATAAGGTTAGTACAGAACCTGCATTTTCCCCGCAAATGTAATACACACCTCAGGAAGGATCTGTTGGCCTTGGACAGGATTCAGCACAGATTCACCAGATTGATACTGCTAAAAGGTTGAGGACAGGGTGTATAGACTAGACCTGTATTCTACTCAGTATAGGAGATTAAGGAGTCATTCTAATTGACTATTTTCTCTTGTGGGGGAGTCCAGAACAAGGGGAGAAACTTAATAATTAGGGCTAGGATGTTCAGGAGTGATGCCAGGAAACACAAAGTACGGTGACATCTGGAACTCTCTTCCCCCAAAAAGCTGTTAAGGCTCGGGTCAATTGACTATTTCAAAACTGAGATTGATAGATTTTATTAGGCAAGGGCATTAAGAGTTACGAAACCAAAGCGGATATATAAGAATAAAGTCAGCCATGATCTAATTGAATGGTGGAACAGACTAAAAGGGCTGAAGGGCCGACTCCTGTTCCTGTGTTTCCCTCTTAATGGGTACAATACTGAACAACAGTGCCAAGTGGGATTGAAGGCAATTTATGACAGCCTTGTTTCATCAATCTTTCACAAGATAATTGTAGCTAACGGAGACCATTCAGCCCATTTTAGTCCATTCATCAAGGAAAACACTGCAGTTTCTCCAATGCAGCATTCCATTATTCTTCAATGATGCCAGGTTTTTTAACTCCACTACTCTATCTGAAAGTCCATTCTATAGGTTTACCCTCTGCACGTTCATGCACACAATTTGGTTGCCACCCAAGCCCATTATTTCTACTTCCTTTATTTTCACTCTCTTGGCCCTTCTCGCACTCTGTCTTGACACCTCCTTTTTCCATCGTTCAGCCATACCACCTTTCATTTCTCCCCTCTTGGGGTTCCCCTAATTCCTACCCCAACTCCCTGCTTCTCTTCTTTCAGGCTTGAATTATCCTTGGATAAGCCCCACAGTTACCCTCTATGGCTCTCTTGTCAGTCTCCAAAGCACCCATCACTGCTTCCTTATCGGCAGCAATCCAACAGGCCCACTGCCCACTCATGCTGGTCTTCCGGCCCAGTAAACCCACTGGGGATTAACCTCACCTACTTCTTTCCCATTCTACTCACCCAACCCAGCATGTCGCATTCACCCTGTCCACATAACAATAATCAAAGAGTTATAGAATCATTTATGGCAAAGAAGTAGGCCATTCAGTCCATCGAGTCCCTGCTGGCTCTCCGCAGAGAAATCCAGTCAATCCCACTCCCCCGCTCTATCCCCGTAGCCCTACAAGTTTATTTCCTTCAAGTGCCCATCCAATTTCCTTTTGAAATCATTCATCGTCTCCGCTTCCACTACCCTGGTGGGCAGCGAGTTCCAGGTCATTACCACTCGCTACGTAGAAAAGTTCTTCCTCACATTCCCCCCTGTATCTCTTGTGGTTGGAATACAGTAATGTTAATACTGTGTTTCTGTCACTGGTTGTAAAACAGTAATGTTTATACTGAGTTTTTGATGGTGGTTGTAATACAGTAATATTTGTACTGAGTTTTAGACTGTGGTTGTAATACAGTAATGTTAATACTGAGTTTCTGTCACTGGTTGTAATACAGTAATGTTTATGCTGAGTTTTTGATGGTGGTTGTAATACAGTAATATTTGTACTGAGTTTTAGACTGTGGTTGTAATACAGTAATGTTAATACTGAGTTTCTGTCACTGGTTGTAATACAGTAATGTTTATGCTGAGTTTTTGATGGTGGTTGTAATACAGTAATGTTTATACTGAGTTTTTGATGGTGGTTGTAATACAGTAATATTTGTACTGAGTTTTTGACTGTGGTTGTAATACAGTAATGTTTGTACTGAGTTTTTGATGGTGGTTGTAATACAGTAATGTTTGTACTGAGTTTTTGACTGTGGTTGTAATACAGTAATGTTTATACTGAGTTTTTGATGGTGGTTGTAATGCAGTAATGTTTATACTGAGTTTTTGATGGTGGTTGTAATACAGTAATATTTGTACTGTGTTTTTGACTGTGGTTGTAATACAGTAATGTTTGTACTGGGTTTTTGATGGTAGTTGTAATACAGTAATGTTAATACTGAGTTTCTGTCACTGGTTGTAATACAGTAATGTTAATACTGAGTTTCTGTCACTGGTTGTAATACAGTAATGTTTATACTGAGTTTTTGATGGTGGTTGTAATACAGTAATGTTAATACTGAGTTTCTGTCACTGGTTGTAATACAGTAATGTTAATACTGAGTTTCTGTCACTGGTTGTAATACAGTAATGTTTATACTGAGTTTTTGATGGTGGTTGTAATACAGTAATGTTAATACTGAGTTTCTGTCACTGGTTGTAATACAGCAATGTTTATACTGAGTTTCTGTCACTGGTTGTAATACAGTAATGTTAATACTGAGTTTCTGTCACTGGTTGTAATACAGTAATGTTTATACTGAGTTTTTGATGGTGGTTGTAATACAGTAATGTTAATACTGAGTTTCTGTCACTGGTTGTAATACAGCAATGTTTATACTGAGTTTTTGATGGTGGTTGTAATACAGTAATGTTTATACTGAGTTTTTGATGGTGGTTGTAATACAGTAATATTTATACTGAGTTTTTGATGGTGGTTGTAATACAGTAATGTTAATACTGAGTTTTTGATGGTGGTTGTAATACAGTAATGTTTATACTGAGTTTTTGATGGTGGTTGTAATACAGCAATGTTTATACTGAGTTTTTGATGGTGGTTGTAATACAGCAATGTTTATACTGAGTTTTTGATGGTGGTTGTAATACAGTAATGTTTATACTGAGTTTTTGATGGTGGTTGTAATACAGTAATGTTTATACTGAGTTTTTGATGGTGGTTGTAATACAGCAATGTTTATACTGAGTTTTTGATGGTGGTTGTAATACAGTAATGTTTATACTGAGTTTTTGATGGTGGTTGTAATACAGTAATGTTTATACTGAGTTTTTGATGGTGGTTGTAATACAGCAATGTTTATACTGAGTTTTTGATGGTGGTTGTAATACAGTAATGTTAATACTGAGTTTTTGATGGTGGTTGTAATACAGTAATGTTTATACTGAGTTTTTGATGGTGGTTGTAATACAGTAATGTTTATACTGAGTTTTTGATGGTGGTTGTAATACAGTAATGTTTATACTGAGTTTTTGATGGCGGTTGTAATACAGTAATGTTTATACTGAGTTTTTGATGGTGGTTGTAATACAGTAATGTTTATACTGAGTTTTTGATGGTGGTTGTAATACAGTAATGTTTATACTGAGTTTTTGATGGTGGTTGTAATACAGTAATGTTTATACTGAGTTTTTGATGGTGGTTGTAATACAGTAATGTTTATACTGAGTTTTTGATGGTGGTTGTAATACAGTAATGTTAATACTGAGTTTTTGATGGTGGTTGTAATACAGTAATGTTTATACTGAGTTTTTGATGGTGGTTGTAATACAGTAATGTTTATACTGAGTTTTTGATGGTGGTTGTAATACAGTAATGTTTATACTGAGTTTTTGATGGTGGTTGTAATACAGTAATGTTTATACTGAGTTTTTGATGGTGGTTGTAATACAGTAATGTTTATACTGAGTTTTTGATGGTGGTTGCAATACAGCAATGTTTATACTGAGTTTTTGATAGTGGTTGTAATACAGTAATGTTAATCATGAGCCTTAGAAGAAGGGACATATAGAATATGCTCGAGGACAACTTTAAAAAAGAAAACCAAAATGGCGCTGAATGGCTTCTAGCAGCCAATCTATACTAACTTCTTTCTGATACAGCAGTTTTGTTCAGAATAAAGACTTTGTTTGAGAAAGAATGAGAGGGTCAGTATCTGTACACAAATCAAAGCTTAGTGGCTTGGTAAGTATAGAGTTATGGCACTACACTGCCATTCGGAGGACACAAGTTCAAACTCCTGTCTACGATTATAGGGTGTGCTGAAATAGCATGCTAGGCACCATCATGTTCCACAAGTGTTTGCACGTGGGTTCTCAGCTATACTTCTCTACATGGCATGTTCATAATCTCAACCAAGCCATCAGAAAGGAAAAGACACGTCAATCACTTGAGCAGACATCGCAGGTGCCCTTGCACACCCAGGAGAACAGGGTCAGGTCAATTTGGTCTCCTAGTCATGGATACAGTGCGATGCTAGGAGAGCCAAGAGATGAACAAATTAGAACAGTTACATAGTGCTTTAAACAGCCAGAACCTCCAAGGCTCTTCAGAGAGGACGAACAGAGCAGTAGTAGACAACCAAAAGCATTGTCAAAAACATAGGTCTTGAGGGGGTGGCAAGGAGAAAAAGTAGCAAAAAGTAGCAGCAAGGAAAAGGGTTTAGGGAGAGTGATGGAGAGTCTCAAAGACTAGGTCAAGGCAGCTGAAGGCTTTGTACTAAAGGGGGAGTGAAGAAAGGGGGATGATGTACAGGAGGCTCAAGTCAGAAGACCGAAAAGCACAAACTGGCATGGACAACAGGAGGAAGTTACATTGACAAGGTGGGGCAAGACTATGGGAGGGATATTTACCAATGATGCACTGGGGAAGAGGGAACCTAATGAGATTGGTAAGAACAAGGATGGTGGGATAAATATAAAATATGGCTGGAGAAAACATGGCTACTGTTTTGACATAGATTATACCGAATTACTTAGCATTTACAGCATGGAAACAACAATTTGCATTTATATAGAACCTTTAACGTAGTGAAAAATCCCAAGGTGCTTCACAGGAGCATTATCAAACAAAGTGTGACACGGAGCCACGTAAGGAAATATTAGGGCAGATGACCAAAAGCTTGGTCCAAGAGGTAGGTTTTAAGGAGCATCTTAAAGGAGGAGAGAGTGGTAGAGAGGCAGAGAAGTTTAGGGGGGAAATTCCAGAACTTAGGGGTTTGGCAGCTGAAGGCACAGAAGCCAATGGTGGAGTGCTTAAAATCAGAGATGGTCAAGATGCCAGAACTGGAGGAGCGCAGATATCTTGGAGGGTTTTTGGGTTGGAGGAAATTACAGAGATAGGGAGGGGCGAGGCTATGGAGGATTTGAAAACAAAGATGAGTATTTTAAAATCGAGGTGTTGCTTAACCGGGAGCCAATGTAGGTTAGCGAGCATGGGGGTGACAGGGGAACAGAAGTTGGTGCGAGTTAGAAGAGCCCAGCTTTTGTCTAGGCCAATGTTTATGCTCCATTTGAGCCTCCTCCTACCTTACTTCTCTAACCCTATTAGCATATCCTTCGATTACTTTCTCCCTCATGTCTTTATCTAGCTCCCCTTAAATGCATCTATATTAATAGCCTCAACCACCCTTGTGTTTGCAAGTTCCACATGTTAACCACTCTCTGAATAAAGAAGTTTCTCCTGAATTCTCTATTGGATTTACTAGTGACTATTTAGGGGCCCTAGCTTGAACATCCCCGCAATTGGAAAACTTTATTAGCGTGTTGCTCCAATTTTCGATAGAGCAGTTTCCAAAAATTGATGTATCAACAAAGGGAGTCCCTCATGAAAGGTCATTTTGGCCTTGACTTTGAGGGTGGGAAGGTGTTGGTGGAGGGTGGGCTGAGGGATGGCGGATCATTTCCTGTCACTAGCAGGGGCAGCCTACCTCACCAAGCTCTTGTGATGGGCAGTATGGAAATTCTAATACGCACCTGCTCTGGATTTTACAGGACAAACTTTTTTAAAATTCATTCATGGGATGTGGGTGCTGCTGGCAAGGCCGGAATTTATTGCCCATCCCTAATTGCCTTGAACTGAGTGGCTTGCTAGGCCATTTCAGAGGGCAGTTAAGAGTCAACCACATTGCAGTGGCTCTACAGTCACATGTAGGCCAGACTGGATAAGGACAGCAGATTTCCTTCCCTAAAGGACATTACTGAACCAGATGGGTTTTTACAACAATCCAGTAATTTCATGGTCCTCATGACTGATACTAGCTTTTTATTCCAGAATTAATTAATTAATTTAAATTCCTCAGCTCACGTCTCTGGATCATTTGTCCAAACATCTGGATGACGAGTCCCATAACACCACAGTGCTATCATACCCAGTGATAGAAAAGTAAATCAATACTCAATGGGGATTTACAGGCAGTAGCCAACAAAAATCGCTTTAAACAATCCTCTGCTGGACGGATAGCAGCCTGAGTATTCCTTAGCATCTCCAGCAGCCTGAGTGGACAAACCATAAACTGCCTTCCAAGAGCAATTAGACAAAGTGTCAGCCTTGACTCTTCTCTCGAGTCAGAAGGTTGAGGGTTCAAGTACCACTCCAAGACTCGAGCACATAATCTCGGCTGATACTCCTGTCAGGCTGATGGAGGTGCTGCCTTTGAAATCGGACATTAAACCAAAGCTCTGTCTGCTCTCTCAGGCTGACGTACAAAATTCCATAACATTATTTGAAGAAAAGCAGTGGAGTTCTCCCATTGTTCTCTCAACAAACAGTAAAAAACACAGATTACCTGGTCATTTATCTCATTGCTCTTTGAACCTTACTATGTGCAAAACCAGTTGCCACATTTACCTACATTTCAACAGTGAATACACTTCATAAGTACTCCATTGGCTATGAACTGCTTTGGGATGTCATGAAAGGTGCAATATAAATGCAAGTTCCTTCTTTCATTGTTAAATAATGATAATGACCCTTTTATAAAAAAAGTAAAATCTGCATGAAGTCAGCATTTTAGGAATTTAGGACCAATTCTTGATTCAGGACAATGAGGTAATCAAAGCAAAATACTGCAGATGCTGGAAATCTGAAATAAAAACGGAAAGTGCCGGAAATATTCAACAGGTCTGGCAGCATCTGTGGAGAGAGAAACAGAGTTAACGTTTCGAGACAAATATGACTCTTCTTCAGAAGGAAAATCATATCCGGCTCGAAGCATCAACTCAGTTTCTCTCTCCACAGATGCTGCCAGACCCGAGGTATTCTTTGGGTTGGTCACCACCCCCCTCTCCAATTCATGGTGCTCTTGATTTACTGCCCAATAATAATCAGACACTGCACTGTGTACAATTGCTGCTCCCCTACCTTTGTAATAGTTTCGCTTTTGCTTCACTGAGTTCCTTATTCGTCATAAGGAACCCATGGTGCTTCAAACTGACCTCCTTGTAATATGGGTTCTCTGCCCGGCCCATCAAAATCTGCTGATATAACATCCAGGACATGTTGCAGCAAAAAAGCTGTGTGTGTAAAATGGTTAGGAAATACTTTTTTAGTGAGCCACACTGAAAGAATGCAAACCTCTAAAAAAGAACATGAAAAGTGAAGCGAATCTCTTCAATTATTACATTCAGTTCCAAAAATTGCTTCTACACCTGCTGCAAAGGTTTTTACCTCCTCTGGACCTTTGGAGTCCAACGCCTCTGGGGTTGGGAAGGGCAATCTGATCTGTTTGCAGAATTCACAAAGAATGATATTTTTGGTGTTGATCATAAGATGCTGAGAATCCTAAGGAAAGAACAAGAAACGACTTGTACTTATATAACCACCTTGAACAGAATAAAACATCCTAAAATGCTTCACAAGGGGTCCAAAGAACTGAACTCTGAGCAGATGGTGCAAAAAGAGTTTGGGATCGGGACCCAAGGCAAATAGGTTGTGTTTGAAGGAGATGGAAGAGAAGCAAAGAGTTCCAAAGTGTGTGGGGTTGAGATGGTTGAAAGCTCTGTGATTTGAAGATGGAATGTGGGTGTGGGGTGGGAGGCGGGGAGAAGGGGGCTAGAGTTGGTAGAGTATAAGGTGTTTACGGGAACACAGAGCTGTGGGAGATCACAGCGATAAGGAACAGCAAGATTATACGGGACTTCCGATACAGGATAAGGATTTTAAGATTGATTTGTGCAGGGTATAGGGAGCCAATGAAGGTAAACATTTACAATTGTATGGATACAAACCAGCTAATTCCATGAATAGCCAACTTTAAACATAAGGAAATCATTTTAGTTTATAAGATGTCACATTTCAGAAATGAATGACATAGGTTATTTTATTTATTCCAAGAGTACAGGCTACTGATAGGAAAAAATGGATGGAATCATGCAACACAATTCTGAAAATAAATATTCATCATTTGTGTGTCCCACTACCAAGATTCCTCCAGTAGGCACTAGCAATCGGTGAGGGTCGTGGCTGCATATTTTACAATTTGTAGTTAGGAATATTTCTTTTCGGACGAAATGAAAGAAACTGATTGTAAAAATGTCTCTCAAAAAATAATTAAACAACCTGGAAGTGGTGAGGAAAAAGGAGCTCAGAAGCTAAAAATAGTAAAATAGATCACAACTGGAAAGAATGAAAACTGCAATGACGCATAGCATGAGTAAATTATAAAACAACAATGAAATCTACTCACATTATCAGATTCAGGTTCAGATTCAGATTGCTCAGCCACAACGTCTTCAGTCTCAGACTCTCCATGTTTCGACTCCTTTAGTTATATTTCGTAATTCAGCAAAGAAGAAACAGAAAATGAGAACTAGTGTGAAATTTATGTACATTTACATAATCCTTGTAGTCTCTTGATCCTGAGTTCATGGAACCACAGAGCCATAGAAAAATCACAGCACAGAAGGAGGCTATTCAGCCCATTATGTCCGTGCCAGCCGAAAAAACTAGCCACCCAATCCAATCCACCTTCCAGCACCTGGTCCGTAGCCTTGCAGGTTACAGCACTTCAGGTGCATGTCCAGGTACCATTTAAATGAGTTGAGGGTTTCTGCCTCCACCACTGATCTGGGCAGTGAATTCCAGACACCCACCACCCTCTGGGTGAAAGAGTTTTTCCTCATGTCCCGTCAAATCATTCTACCAATCACCTTTAATCTGTGCTCCCTGGTAACTGACCTCTCCGCTAGGCGAAACAGGTCCTTCCTGACTACTCTATCTAGGCACCTCATAATTTTGTATGCCTCAATTAAGTCACCCCTCAGCCTCCTCTGTTCTAAGGAAAACAACCCTAGCCTATCCAATCTTTCCTCATAGCTGCAACTTTCAAGCCCTGGCAACATTCTTGTAAATCTCCTCTGTACTCTCTCCAGAGCAGTTATGTCCTTCCTGTAATGTGGTGATCAGGTGTACACAATACTCCAGCTGTGGCCTAACCAGTGTTTTATACAGTTCCAGCATTACATCCCTGCTTTTGTATTCTATACCTCGGCCAATAAAGGAAAGCATGCAATATGCCTTCTTCACCACTCTATCTACCTGTCCTGCCACCTTCAGGGACCTGTGGACATGTACTCCAAGGTCTCTCACTTCCTCTACCTCTCTCAATATCCTCCCGTTTGTTGTGTATTCCCTCACTCTATTTGCTCTCCCCAAATGCATTACCTCACACTTCTCTGGATTGAATTCCATTTGCCACTTTTCCGCCGACTTAACCAAACCATTGATTTCATTCTGGAGTCTATAGCTCTCCTCTTCACTATCAACTACACGGCCAATTTTTGTGTCATTAGCAAATCCCAATCATGCCTCCACATTTAAGTCCAAATCATTAATATATATCACAAACAGCAAGGGACCCAACACTGAGCCCTGTGGAACGCCACTGGAAACCTCAAAAACATCTGTCTACCTTAGTACCCTTTGTTTCCTGTCACTGAGCCAATTTTGGATCCAACCTTTCACATTCCTTAACTAATAATGCTACATCCCCTCCTCTATTATCCCCCTCTCTATCCCGCCTGAAAACTCTATATCCAGGAAACGCTGAGCTTCCATTCTTGCCCCTCTTTAAGCCAACTTTCTGTTATAGCAATGATATCGTGTTGCCAAGTGTCTATCTGTGCCCTCAGCACATTGGCTTTATTTACATTTTTTTTTACATTTCCTTGCATTTAAATAAATACCCTTTAACACTGCCAAATTCCTGTGCTGCACACTTTTCAACCTTTGTTTCTTCTGTTTTTCAGAGTCACTCGCTAAGTTTCTGCCTCCCGTTCCCTGTTCTGAAATTGTCCTATCTGAGACTGCGCTCAGGTTCCCACTCCCCCTGTCAAAAGCTGTGCATGTGATTTCTTTTTTGTTTCATCACCTGGCATGGACTCGATGGACTGAATGGCCTCCATTTGTGCTGTAATGACTCTATGACTGCTGCTCCAGAAATGGATAGAATTAGTACAAGATATCTTCAAAGCTCTCAGATACTCAGTAACTAGCATCTTCCCCTGTACCACCTACACTTTCAAGTCTAAGCCATTAAAACAATCACATTGACCCAAATGTTCAAACATTTTACAAGGAAAAGTCTTTAACATTTGACATACAGCCCAACTCTCCCATTAACTCAACAGCTGAATTGCTCATTAGTTATTCGATTTCCTTTAAGTTGGGGAATGAAATGTGTTTTTTTGTGCTCCTCGAGGAGGCAGTGTCACTGTTGGGCAATGGAACATATTTCTATTCACCTATTTCTATTCTATATCAGCATTAAGTACTCACAGCTCAGGTGCAGTTCACCCAGGCAGAGAGGAAGCCTCGCACATCTAAGAACAAAGGAACAGGTGTAGGCCATTCAGTGCTATGAGCCTGTTGCACCCTTCAACCAGATCATGGCTGATCTGTACCTTAACTCCATCTCCCTGCCTTGGTTCCATAACCCTTAAAACCTTTGCCTAATATAAAACCATCAGCGTCAATTTCAAAATTTTCAATTGACTCCTGGCGTCAACAGCTTTTTGGGGGAGAGAGATTCAGATACCCACCACCCTTTGTGTGATGAAGTGCTTCCTGACATCACCCCTGACTGGCCTACCTCTAATTTTAAGGTTATGTCCCTTTGTTCTGGACACCCCACAGGAGGAAATAGTTTTGATTTATCCTTTCAAATCCTTCAATCTTCTTGAACAGTTCAGTTAGATTATCCCTTAATCTTCCATATTTAAGGAAATACCAGCCTAATCTATGCAACCTATCCTCATAATTTAACCCTTTTAGCCCTGGTGTCATTCTGGTAAATCTGAACTGCCCCAATCCAATGCTAATATATCCTTCCCAACATGTGGTGCCCAGAACTGAATGCAGAGATTTATACAGCTGTAACATATCTTCCTCCCATTTGTATTCCAGCCCTCTTGAAATAAAGCCAAGATTCCATTAATTTTAATTATTTTTGTACCTGTCTTTCAGTGATATCTGTATTTGAACTGCTGGATCTCTCTGCTCCAACAATGATCCTTGGTGTCTTTATAAGAAACAGAAGGACAGGTTAGCATGGTCATGGACCATGGTCACATGATTTGATTCAGTATTTGTAGTGAGTTAGCATATCGCAGCTATGGTGATGGTAGTGATGCTATGGCTGGCCTAAGCATATTTTTAGCTAGAGAGGTTGAAGAGCCAGAGTTCCTATTCCAAAACATTATCCGGTGATTTCTCCTGGATATTAGGTGAACACAGGATCCTTCTTGGTTGTGATGCCCCAAGGTAGAATTAGCTATTGAGGTGGATGGATGGTGTGATATCCTCATGCTGTGTTCTGTAGGTGGATGGATGGTGTGATATCCTCATGCTGTGTTCTGTAGGTGGATGGATGGTGTGATATCCTCATGCTGTGTTCTGTAGGTGGATGGATGGTGTGATATCCTCATGCTGTGTTCTGTAGGTGGATGGATGGTGTGATATCCTCATGCTGTGTTCTGTAGGTGGATGGATGGTGTGATATCCTCATGCTGTGTTCTGTAGGTGGATGGATGGTGTGATATCCTCATGCTGTGTTCTGCAGGTGGATGGATGGTGTGATATCCTCATGCTGTGTTCTGTAGGTGGATGGATGGTGTGATATCCTCATGCTGTGTTCTGTACGTGGATGGATGGTGTGATATCCCCGTGCTGTGTTCTGTAGGTGGATGGATGGTGTGATATCCTCATGCTGGGTTCTGTAGGTTGATGGATGGTGTGATATCCTCATGCTGTGTTCTGAAGGTGGATGGATGGTGTGATATCCCCGTGCTGTGTTCTGTAGGTGGATGGATGGTGTGATATCCTCATGCTGTGTTCTGTAGGTGGATGGATGGTGTGATATCCTCATGCTGTGTTCTGTAGGTGGATGGATGGTGTAATATCCTCATGCTGTGTTCTGTAGGTGGATGGATGGTGTAATATCCTCATGCTGTGTTCTGTAGGTGGATGGATGGTGTGATATCCCCGTGCTGTGTTCTGTAGGTGGATGGATGGTGTGATATCCTCATGCTGTGTTCTGTAGGTGGATGGATGGTGTGATATCCTCATGCTGTTTTCTGTAGGTGGATGGATGGTGTAATATCCTCATGCTGTATTCTGTAGGTGGATGGATGGTGTGATATCCTCATGCTGTGTTCTGTAGGTGGATGGATGGTGTGATATCCTCATGCTGTGTTCTGTAGGTGGATGGATGGTGTGATATCCTCATGCTGTGTTCTGTAGGTGGATGGATGGTGTGATATCCCCGTGCTGTGTTCTGTAGGTGGATGGATGGTGTGATATCCTCATGCTGTGTTCTGTAGGTGGATGGATGGTGTGATATCCTCATGCTGTGTTCTGTAGGTGGATGGATGGTGTGATATCCCCGTGCTGTGTTCTGTAGGTGGATGGATGGTGTGATATCCTCCTGCTCTGTTCTGTAGGTGGATGGATGGTGTGATATCCTCATGCTGTGTTCTGTAGGTGGATGGATGGTGTGATATCCCCGTGCTGTGTTCTGTACGTGGATGGATGGTGTGATATCCCCGTGCTGTGTTCTGTAGGTGGATGGATGGTGTGATATCCCCGTGCTGTGTTCTGTAGGTGGATGGATGGTGTGATATCCCCGTGCTGTGTTCTGTAGGTGGATGGATGGTGTGATATCCTCATGCTGGGTTCTGTAGGTTGATGGATGGTGTGATATCCTCATGCTGTGTTCTGTAGGTGGATGGATGGTGTGATATCCCCGTGCTGTGTTCTGTAGGTGGATGGATGGTGTGATATCCTCATGCTGTGTTCTGTAGGTGGATGGATGGTGTGATATCCTCATGCTGGGTTCTGTAGGTGGATAGATGGTGTGATATCCCCGTGCTGTGTTCTGTAGGTGGATGGATGGTGTGATATCCCCGTGCTGTGTTCTGTAGGTGGATGGATGGTGTGATATCCTTATGCTGTGTTCTGTAGGTGGATGGATGGTGTGATATCCCCGTGCTGTGTTCTGTAGGTGGATGGATGGTGTGATATCCTCGTGCTGTGTTCTGTAGGTGGATGGATGGTGTGATATCCCCGTGCTGTGTTCTGTAGGTGGATGGATGGTGTGATATCCTCATGCTGTGTTCTGTAGGTGGATGGATGGTGTGATATCCTCATGCTGTGTTCTGTAGGTGGATGGATGGTGTGATATCCCCGTGCTGTGTTCTGTAGGTGGATGGATGGTGTGATATCCTCATGCTGTGTTCTGTAGGTGGATGGATGGTGTGATATCCCCGTGCTGTGTTCTGTAGGTGGATGGATGGTGTGATATCCTCGTGCTGTGTTCTGTAGGTGGATGGATGGTGTGATATCCTTATGCTGTGTTCTGCAGGTGGATGGATGGTGTGATGTCCCCGTGCTGTGTTCTGTAGGTGGATGGATGGTGTGATATCCTCGTGCTGTGTTCTGTAGGTGGATGGATGGTGTGATATCCTCGTGCTGTGTTCTGTAGGTGGATGGATGGTGTGATATCCTCATGCTGTGTTCTGTAGGTGGATGGATGGTGTGATATCCCCGTGCTGTGTTCTGCAGGTGGATGGATGGTGTGATATCCTCATGCTGTGTTCTGTAGGTGGATGGATGGTGTGATATCCTCATGCTGTGTTCTGTAGGTGGATGGATGGTGTGATATCCTCGTGCTGTGTTCTGTCGGTGGATGGATGGTGTGATATCCTCATGCTGTGTTCTGTAGGTGGATGGATGGTGTGATATCCTCATGCTGGGTTCTGTAGGTTGATGGATGGTGTGATATCCCCGTGCTGTGTTCTGTAGGTGGATGGATGGTGTGATATCCCCGTGCTGTGTTCTGTAGGTGGATGGATGGTGTGATATCCTCGTGCTGTGTTCTGTAGGTGGATGGATGGTGTGATATCCTCGTGCTGTGTTCTGTAGGTGGATGGATGGTGTGATATCCTCATGCTGTGTTCTGTAGGTGGATGGATGGTGTGATATCCTCATGCTGTGTTCTGTAGGTGGATGGATGGTGTGATATCCTCGTGCTGGGTTCTGTAGGTTGATGGATGGTGTGATATCCCCGTGCTGTGTTCTGTAGGTGGATGGATGGTGTGATATCCCCGTGCTGTGTTCTGTAGGTGGATGGATGGTGTGATATCCTCGTGCTGTGTTCTGTAGGTGGATGGATGGTGTGATATCCTCATGCTGTGTTCTGTAGGTGGATGGATGGTGTGATATCCTCGTGCTGTGTTCTGTAGGTGGATGGATGGTGTGATATCCTCATGCTGTGTTCTGTAGGTGGATGGATGGTGTGATATCCTCATGCTGTGTTCTGTAGGTGGATGGATGGTGTGATATCCTCGTGCTGTGTTCTGTAGGTGGATGGATGGTGTGATATCCTCATGCTGTGTTCTGTAGGTGGATGGATGGTGTGATATCCTCGTGCTGTGTTCTGTAGGTGGATGGATGGTGTGATATCCTCGTGCTGGGTTCTGTAGGTGGATGGATGGTGTGATATCCCCGTGCTGTGTTCTGTAGGTGGATGGATGGTGTGATATCCTCGTGCTGTGTTCTGTAGGTGGATGGATGGTGTGATATCCTCATGCTGTGTTCTGTAGGTGGATGGATGGTGTGATATCCCCGTGCTGTGTTCTGTAGGTGGATGGATGGTGTGATATCCTCATGCTGGGTTCTGTAGGTGGATAGATGGTGTGATATCCTCGTGCTGTGTTCTGTAGTTGGATGGATGGTGTGATATCCTCATGCTGTGTTCTGTAGGTGGATGGATGGTGTGATATCCTCATGCTGTGTTCTGTAGGTGGATGGATGGTGTGATATCCTCATGCTGTGTTCTGTAGGTGGATGGATGGTGTGATATCCCCGTGCTGTGTTCTGTAGGTGGATGGATGGTGTGATATCCTCATGCTGTGTTCTGTAGGTGGATGGATGGTGTGATATCCTCATGCTGTGTTCTGTAGGTGGATGGATGGTGTGATATCCCCGTGCTGTGTTCTGTAGGTGGATGGATGGTGTGATATCCTCATGCTGGGTTCTGTAGGTGGATGGATGGTGTGATATCCTCGTGCTGTGTTCTGTAGGTGGATGGATGGTGTGATATCCCCGTGCTGTGTTCTGTAGGTGGATGGATGGTGTGATATCCTCATGCTGTGTTCTGTAGGTGGATGGATGGTGTGATATCCTCATGCTGGGTTCTGTAGGTGGATGGATGGTGTGATATCCCCGTGCTTTGTTCTGTAGGTGGATGGATGGTGTGATATCCCCGTGCTGTGTTCTGTAGGTGGATGGATGGTGTGATATCCTCGTGCTGTGTTCTGTAGGTGGATGGATGGTGTGATATCCTCGTGCTGTGTTCTGTAGGTGGATGGATGGTGTGATATCCCTGTGCTGTGTTCTGTAGGTGGATGGATGGTGTGATATCCTCATGCTGTGTTCTGTAGGTGGATGGATGGTGTGATATCCTCGTGCTGTGTTCTGTAGGTGGATGGATGGTGTGATATCCTCGTGCTGTGTTCTGTAGGTGGATGGATGGTGTGATATCCTCGTGCTGTGTTCTGTAGGTGGATGGATGGTGTGATATCCTCGTGCTGTGTTCTGTAGGTGGATGGATGGTGTGATATCCCTGTGCTGTGTTCTGTAGGTGGATGGATGGTGTGATATCCTCATGCTGTGTTCTGTAGGTGGATGGATGGTGTGATATCCTCGTGCTGTGTTCTGTAGGTGGATGGATGGTGTGATATCCTCATGCTGTGTTCTGTAGGTGGATGGATGGTGTGATATCCTCATGCTGTGTTCTGTAGGTTGATGGATGGTGTGATATCCTCATGCTGTGTTCTGTAGGTGGATGGATGGTGTGATATCCTCATGCTGTGTTCTGTAGGTGGATGGATGGTGTGATATCCTCATGCTGTGTTCTGTAGGTGGATGGATGGTGTGATATCCTCCTGCTGTGTTCTGTAGGTGGATGGATGGTGTGATATCCTCATGCTGTGTTCTGTAGGTGGATGGATGGTGTGATATCCTCGTGCTGTGTTCTGTAGGTGGATGGATGATGTGATATCCTCATGCTGTGTTCTGTAGGTGGATGGATGGTGTGATATCCTCGTGCTGTGTTCTGTAGGTTGATGGATGGTGTGATATCCTCATGCTGTGTTCTGTAGGTGGATGGATGGTGTGATATCCTCGTGCTGTGTTCTGTAGGTTGATGGATGGTGTGATATCCTCAGCTGTGTTCTGTAGGTGGATGGATGGTGTGATATCCTCGTGCTGTGTTCTGTAGGTGGATGGATGGTGTGATATCCTCATGCTGTGTTCTGTAGGTGGATGGATGGTGTGATATCCTCGTGCTGGGTTCTGCAGGTGGATGGATGGTGTGATATCCTCATGCTGTGTTCTGTAGGTGGATGGATGGTGTGATATCCCCGTGTTGGGTTCTGTAGGTGGATGGATGGTGTGATATCCTCATGCTGTGTTCTGTAGGTGGATGGATGGTGTGATATCCTCATGCTGTGTTCTGTAGGTGGATGGATGGTGTGATATCCTCATGCTGTGTTCTGTAGGTGGATGGATGGTGTGATATCCTCGTGCTGTGTTCTGTAGGTGGATGGATGGTGTGATATCCCCGTGCTGTGTTCTGTTGGTGGATGGATGGTGTGATATCCCCGTGCTGTGTTCTGTAGGTGGATGGATGGTGTGATATCCTCGTGCTGTGTTCTGTAGGTGGATGGATGGTGTGATATCCTCATGCTGTGTTCTGTAGGTGGATGGATGGTGTGATATCCTCGTGCTGTGTTCTGTAGGTGGATGGATGGTGTGATATCCTCATGCTGTGTTCTGTAGGTGGATGGATGGTGTGATATCCTCATGCTGTGTTCTGTAGGTGGATGGATGGTGTGATATCCTCATGCTGTGTTCTGTAGGTGGATGGATGGTGTGATATCCTCATGCTGTGTTCTGTAGGTGGATGGATGGTGTGATATCCTCATGCTGTGTTCTGTAGGTGGATGGATGGTGTGATATCCCCGTGCTGTGTTCTGTAGGTGGATGGATGGTGTGATATCCCCGTGCTGTGTTCTGTAGGTGGATGGATGGTGTGATATCCTCGTGCTGTGTTCTGTAGGTGGATGGATGGTGTGATATCCTCATGCTGTGTTCTGTAGGTGGATGGATGGTGTGATATCCCCGTGCTGTGGTCTGTAGGTGGATGGATGGTGTGATATCCTCATGCTGTGTTCTGTAGGTGGATGGATGGTGTGATATCCCCGTGCTGTGTTCTGTAGGTGGATGGATGGTGTGATATCCTCATGCTGTGTTCTGTAGGTGGATGGATGGTGTGATATCCCCGTGCTGTGTTCTGTAGGTGGATGGATGGTGTGATATCCCCGTGCTGTGTTCTGTAGGTGGATGGATGGTGTGATATCCACGTGCTGTGTTCTGTAGGTGGATGGATGATGTGCTAGAGTCAAACCAGCCAATCTGCCATTTTTGTTTTCGAAAGGTGTCTAATTTTTAATCCTTACTGGAATTTCCAGAACAGAACTGCAATCTAAATGGAAAATAAGATACATGGAGGTTGATTCTCCTTTGCGTTGCCTATAATGCTGGGTGTTAAATGGAGGAAAATGTGAAAGAGGATCCATTATGGCTGTCTCCATTCGCTTTGTGCCACACATGCATTTGCAGCGGCTTCCCCAAGCGGACAGTTACTTTCTTCTGGAACTGGACATGCTGACAATCCCACTCTCATCCCATTTCCTCAGGTTTCCACCTGCTCCAATGAAAGTGGATGTTGTGTGCAGCCCTCTTCAGACTGCAGAATCTGAGAAGGGACTACCAGCAACCTCCTCACATCTCCCAGGGGGCAAGTTTTTTCTTGGGGCTGGAGGCCTTCAGGTTAAAGGCCCCAATACCAGCAGCCATTGGCGCTACTGCCAGCCTCTCAAGCCTGCAGCACTGGTGTACTTTCCTTCACCTCCTTTGGGAACAGGCCCCTTTCCAAGGAGCTGGCAGTGTGATCATGACCTGAACCCAAACAGACTTGAATGAGTGGGTCCTGGCCCCTTCAGAAGACTTTGGGTGTACTCACCTGATTGGCACTCAAGTGGAAAGGGAGGAAACTCAAGTCCCCATTCAATATAATACTCATTCAACTCATAGACCTAATCATAAAGCAAACTTACAATCTTGTTTCCTGTGACCCTTGGCCAAGTCACTCATAAATACTGCAAACACCAGCAGAGCACCAGATATCCCCTTATCCTACTCATCTTAATGGCAGAAGAATTGGATAATTATGTTGATCTTTTAATAGTTGCCTCTGTACCTGTCCTTAGAACCATGGGTTGCTAGATTATATATACCCTTTGGATACAGACCTGTATCACTGCATCCAAAGTTAAGAAGATAACAATCATCATTCAAAGAGGAAAGGTAATTGCATCCTAACAGGACTAGAGGACAATAATCTTTTACCCACTTTTTAGTGAATCAACAGGCAATATTGAAAGTTATTACTCCCTTGAGCCAAACCTCCTAAGTGATGAGCTGAATCGTGTAAATTCTGATCGCTGAGGTCTTTGCTCTCCTCTTCCCTAAAGGACATAGCAAGTTTAATTTTTATTAATTCTGAGGCTATCACTAGCAAGACCAGAACTTACTGCCCAACTCTGATTGCCCTTTAAGTCACAGAACAACTGTGCCCTTTCTATGTTCCTTAGCAAAAGCTCCTGTCCCTCACCAAAATTATCAAAAGCTTTTCAATTCTAAAGGGTTCTTTTCTGCATGGCGGGGGAAGTGGTGGATACGTAAAGTCTTGCCTGGGTGGTGTTTTGGCGAGTGGAAGCCACCCATTGTACAGCCTGCTTGATTTTTATTCCATTAATTTGAATGACAGGAAAATCAGGCAGGTTCTGTTCGGGACGTGTGGTCCAACCTACCAGATTCTCCTGTCTGCTGCACTGCCCAGGTGATGCTTAATGTCCAGGCAGTAAATGTTCTGAGTGCAGTGCATTTTTTTCAGAGTCTCTGAAACTCTCTGAAGTCTGGGGCGAAGGGGGAAGCTACTGTAATTCATAAAAGTGTTTTTTACATGGACTTTACAACACAGAAACAGGTCATTCAGCCCAACTAGTCTTTGCCAGTGTTCATGCTCCACATGAGCTTCCTCTTATCCCCTCTTCATCTAACCCTATCTGCATATCCTTCTATTCCTTTCTCACTCATTTGTTTACAGAATTACAGAATTGTTACAGTGCAGAAGGAGGCCATTTGGCCCATCGTATCCGCATTGGCTCTCTGAAAGAGCAATTCCCTCAGTTCGATTCCCCTGTCTTCTCCCAATAACCCTGCACATTCTTCCCTATCATATAACTGTCTAATTCCCTTTTGAATGCTTCAATTGAACCTGCCTCCACCACTTTCTCAGGCAGCGCATTCCAGGCCTTAATTACTCGCTGCATGAAAAAGTTTTTCCTCATGTCACTTTTGCTTCTCTTACCAAATACTTTAAATCTGTGCCCTCGTGTTTTTTGATCCTTTCATGAGTGGGGACAGGGTCTTTCTATGTACTCTGTCCAGATCCCTCATGATTTTGAATCGCTCTATCAAATCACCTCTCAGCCTTCTCCAAGGAAAACAGTCCTAACTTCTCCAGTCTATCATCATAACTGAAATTCCTCATCCCTGGAACCATTCTCGTGAATCTCTTCTGTACTCTCTCCAATGCCCTCATGTCTTTCCTCAAGTGCGGCGCCCAGAACTGGATGCAATATTCCAGCTGAGGCCGAACTAGTGTCTTATACAAGTTCAACATAACTTCCTTGCTCTTGTACTCTATGCCCCTATTAATAAAGCCCAGGATACTGTACGCTTTATTAACCGCTCTCTCAACCTGTCCTGTCACCTTCAATGACTTATGCAGATATACATCCAGGTCCCTCTGCTCCTGCACCCCCTTTATTCTATATTGTCTCTCCATGTTCTTCCTACCAAAATGAATGACTTCACATTGCTCTGCATTGAATTTCATCTGCCACCTGTCTGCCCATTCCACCAACTTGTCTATGTCCTTTTGAAGTTCTACACTATCTTCCTCACAGTTCACAATGCTTCCAAGTTTCGTATCATTTGCAAACTTTGAAATTGTGCCCTGTACACCAAGATCTAGTTCATTAATATATATCAGGGAAAGCAAGAGTCCCAACACTGATCCCTGGGGAACTCCACTCCAAACCTTCCTCCAGGCCGAAAAACATCTATTAACCACTACTCTTTGTTTCCTGTCACTCAGCCAAATCTGTATCCATGTTGCTGCCGTCCCTTTTATTCCATGAGCTACAGGTTTGCTCACAAGTCTGTTGTGTGGCACTGTATCAAATGCCTTTTGAAAATTCATGCTGACAGCATTGCCCTCATCAACCCTCTCTGTTAACTCCTCAAAAAACTCCAGCAAGTTAATTAAACATGATTTTCGCTTAAGAAATCCATGCTGGCTTTCCTTAATTAACTCGCATTTATCTAGCTTCTCCTTAAATGCATCTATGTTATTTGCCTCAATTACTCCTTGTGGTAGCAAGTTCCACATTCTAACCACTCACTGAATAAAGAAGAACTCTTTATTGGATTTATTAGTGACTATCTTATATTTATTTTTATATTTATGACTCCTAGTTTTGGGCTGCCCATCTTCTTTCTACCTATCCTATCAACTTCCTTCATAACTTTCAAGATCTCTGTCAGGTCACCCATCAGCCTCCTCTTTTATACGGAAAAGAGTCCCAGCCTGTTTAATCCTTCCTGATAGTCCTGGAATCATTCTTGTAAGTCTTTTTTGCACCTTCTCCAGTACCTCTATATCCTTTTTGTAATATGGAGACCAAAACTATGCACACTCTGATACTAGTGTTATGGCTCTTCAAATTTGCAACACTTCAGAAAATCTACCAAAAGATGCACTCATACCACAAGTATCTGTTGATAGTCATTGTCTCAGCCCATACCTCTATAAAGGTACCAGAGGCTGCTGACACCCATTGAGTCTTACATCAAGTTGAATTATTAGAGCAAAATATTCACCTTTGGCACCTGGGCAGTAACCTGCCAGAAGAGATCACCCACTCATTGCAGAACCTGATTGATTTTCATCCCAGTTATTTCTGAGGTTGAAAACTAAATGAAAGACTTGCATTTATATGGCATCTTTCATGATCTCAGGATGTCTCAAAGTGCTTTACACTCAATGAAGTATGTCATGAAAACCACACCTGTCAAAATGAGACATATTAATTTTGTCATATGGAACATTAATTTTAAACTATTACTGGACTGAAAAAAATAACTTGGCTCAAAAGATCACTGAAACATGACTGCTTGTTTTGCATTCTAAAAGACAGTTGAAAAAAAAAGACAATAGGAATTTCTCACTGATTCAATTAACAGAGATTGGTATGGGCAACAATGATCCACATCTTGTCTGTTTAAAAGACAGCACTACACCCGCACCCCACCCCCCGACCCCATCCTGACCCCTCACCAAGAGCTTTGGAATCCACAAACTGCGCAGGAGCCGTTGTTCCAAACAAGGGGTTAGTCACATGACTAACTTGCTGGCCAACTTGGAGTTTTGAATTGTGTTCGCAGAACAGTTGGAAAAGAGACTGCAATGTGAAGACAGAGAAGGAAGGTCCCTCCCTCTCTCATGAAGCTCCAGGGGGATCCACTGAAGACACTCAAACCTCCAGAGAGAAGATTCCTGCAACTAAACAAGTTTGAAAGTGTGCACTGGACCCCAACGAGAACTGCAATCCAAGAATTTACATCAAACTCAAAAGCTAGTAAGTGAACAGCTATTACTTTAAATCTTTCTCCTTCTTTCTCCTCCTCTGTCTCTGTTTGCCTGATTTTTATCGCATATGCATGCTAGCGTGGTCGTGTTGCGTATTTCTAGTAGTTTTAACCGAATTAGAATTTTAAGGTTAATAAACGTAAACCTTTCTTGTTTAAATCTAAGAAAACATGTCTGGTTGATTTCTTTGCCAGTACAATTAGAGAGCAGTGAACAAGGATTCACTGAGGGGAAGCTTAAAGCATCTTATCTGAAAGACAGCACCTCCAACGGTGCAGAACTCCCTCAGTGCTGCACTGGGGTATCAGTCTAGATTTGTGTTCAAGTCCTTTGAATGGGCTTGAACCCACAACCTTCTGACTGAGAGGTATACCCACTGAGCCAAAGATGCCACCATTACTCACTTTGTCTTCAGGCGAGGAGAAATTGGGAGAAGAGGGGAGGAAAAGGGCAGGCTAGAAATGGATTGCTTGCCCACCTACTGATTTCGGGCTTAAAGCATGGTGCTGGGGAAAGTAAAACAAACAGACACACACAAAAAGAACAAAGCTAGTTTCCATTGAGAAAATATTGGCACTGTTCCAACCAAGGCAGGAGGAGTGCATTGTTTATTTTAATTCCGCTTCACCACGGGTGACAACATATATTAAATTGTTTTCCCACTTACCGATACAGTCAATCATAGACTCTATCTTTATCCCAGATTAAAACACACCAACCAGGTTTCTTTAATAAAGAATGAAATTATCAGTTTATTACAAAACAAGTCTTAACCAGTAATGAAGTAAAGAATAAACACACAGATTGAAATATTAAAGCTCCCTTTTTACTTTAGCCCCTCACACGCACACACATACATACACCGGTTAAACGGAAAAATAAAGGGATTTTTGTTTTTAGAGCTCTATTACAGATTTTAAAAAACACTTGGGCTGAATACTTGCTCATTCTTGAAGAAACAGCAGATGAGATATGTTGTGTTGCAAAACTGGTATACAGTCTGGCCTCCGAGTACACGTAGATGGGTCACTGGGATCTTTTAGATCAGTTCTTTTCAGGTGGCGTAGAGAATTAATTTAGCAGGTTTTTCTTCAAAGACAGGAGATGAGATGAGTTGACACACTTGACTTCTCAGGGTCTTTTAGAGAGGTGCTGGAAAGCTGAGCTGGGTTGTGGTCTTCTCTCCTTCCTTGGGAATTCTCTTCTCTCCTTGGAAGTTCTCTTCCTTTTTATACAGTTCAACACCAGCTCAACACAATTCAAAAGTGAAACTGACAACAGGAGGTCAACCTTTTGACCTCCATCAACCTTGACATGTCACTTCTTTCTAAACAACTTCTCCAGGTGTCCAAAGTTCTCTGAAATAAAAACAAGAAATGCTGGAACCACTCAGCAGGTCTGGCAGCATCTGTGAAAAGAGAAGCAGAGTTAACGTTTCGGGTCTGAAGAAGGGTCACTGACCCGAAACGTTAACTCTGCTTCTCTTTTCACAGATGCAGCCAGACCTGCTGAGTGGTTCCAGCATTTCTTGTTTTTATTTCAGATTTCCAGCATCCGCAGTATTTTGCTTTTAGTCCAAAGTTCTCTGTTGTTTATTGAGCTGGAAGTCAGGTAGTTTCCCGGAAAGGCTTATTTTCCTCACAAGACCTCTCAGTGCCCCTTTTAAAAATCATTTCCAGGAACTGGTTTTCAAAGTCATGGCCTTTACATGACCCCCTTTGAAAACCCCAAAGTTTAACATTTCTTCAATCTTTCAAAAATTAATCCTCAAAAAATATACTTAACAAAACAGAGGCACTTTCATAACTGCAGCAAACAATTTTATTCATAGAATCATAGAAAGTTATGGCATAGAAGGAAGTTATTTGGCCCATCGTGTCTGTGCTGGTTGAAGAAGCTATCTATCCTAATCCCACTTACCAGCTTTCAGTCCGTAGTCCTGTAGGTAACAGCATGTCAAGAGCATATCCATGCACTTTTTAAATGTGATGAAGGATTCTGCTTCTATCATCCTTTCAGGCAGAGAGTTCCAGACCCCTACCGGCCTCTGAGTGAAAAATAATTCTCAAATCCCCTCTAATCTTTTTACCAATTATGTTAAATCTGTGCCCTCTGTTCATTGACCTCTCTGCTCAGGGCCCCTCAAAAGTTTACACACCTCAATTAAATCTCCCCATAAATGCCTCTGTTCCTCTAATCCAATCCAATCTTTCCACATAGCTAGAATTCTTCAGTCCTGGCAACATCCTCGTAAATCTCCTCCATACCCTCTCTAGTGCGATCACAGATCATAAATATTACAAGTAACATAGCCTACCTCAGAATCAGAGAAATGATCCAGTGTCGTATCCTGCTTTGATTCTTCAGAAAGTTCCATTTGAAGCTCTATAAGAGGAGAAATGAATTATTAGCAGATTTTCCATGCTGCAGGAAACATGGTGCAGGTCAGTCACCCTCTGCGGAGAGAACAGAGGAGTTAACGGTTCTAGCTGAGATCTTTCATCAGAACTGTGAAACTTGCTACCACATGGAGCAGTCAAGATGAATAGCATAGATGACTTCGAGGGTTAGTTAGATAAACACATGCAGGAGAAAGGTATAGAAGGAAATATTGATAGCGTTAGACGAAGAAGGTTTGGAGGAGGCTCACGTGGTGCATAATAACCGGCATGGACCTGTTGGGCTTGTTTCTGTGCTGTTCTTAATGTGCAATATTATGTAACACATAGTAAGATGAACACACTAAATACACTAAACACAAAATTAAACAACCTGTAAAATGCATGTGGAAAACAGGAGCTGGTTAAATAGCAGAAGTGAAAGTAACATAAGACAAAAGGCAGCAAAGTGAGAGAAATCAAAAATAAATTAAAGACATTTACGAGACACAAAGAATGTGGGAGGCAGTTGAGTGGGGCTGGGGCTGGGGTACTGCAGGTAGAAATGAAACAACAAAAAATTGGCAAAACAGAGCAGGAACCTACGAGTCAGGAGCATGGGGAAGAAAAGGTCTACATCAAGGGTGCAGACTAACCCCCAGCATGATGCCCTGACACACCAAGCAGTAGTCTGTGGAAAGATAAGATGTTGTTCCTCAAGCTTGCTTTGAGCTTCATCAGGACTCTGTAGGAGACCGAGGTCAGAGAGATCAGAGTGGGTGTGGGTATTGAATTTTGAAGTGACAGGATCGTACTTATAGAAAGGTATTTTCTGTGAAGCAAGTGTAAGAATATGAACTATGTTTTGTTTAGTTTAGTTTAGAGATACAGCACTGAAACAGGCCCTTCGGCCCACCGAGTCTGTGCCGACCATCAACCACACATTTATACTAATCCGACACTAATCCCATATTCCTACCACATCCCCCACCTGTTCCTATATTTCCCTACCACATATTTTTATACATTGTTTTATATCCTAATTGTTATATGAACTAGCCTCTAGTTTTGTATTAATTTTGAGACTATATAAACTTTGTCATGGTTGAAAAACATTATTCGCCATTAATAATTTCATTTATAAGACCACATGAGATGTGCAGACCCTTTCCTGGAAAACATATGATCCCCTAAGGAATAGAATCCCTGGAAGTCATGTGGTCTCATCATATTGCAGTGATAAGCAGGATTCCTCGAAATCACACGACCCTAATTCCTGTAAAACGTGTATCTCTAGAGAACAAAGCAACTGTATAATGATGGATGGCACTGCCCTAGGTATCACATGCACCTGAGACTAATCAAAAGAACTAGGGAAGGTCGTTCGGTTAGGGGTGTAAACTTCCAAGAAAGGGTTAAATGACGATGCACGTCATTTGGTACACAGCTTTACTGAAGAAAGAAAATGTAGAAAGACGAAAGAAGGACGAAGAGGCCAGAACTGGCGTCGATCTGTGTCCAAGCACACAGAGAATAAAGGCTGGGTGTGCCTTGTAAACTATTGCCTGGTTGTTATGTAAAATTGTGCTACTTAATAAATCCTCTTAATTTGTTGCACCGGAACTACTGTATGCGACTTTTCTGTCTTGTCCTAGAACCCAAATAGGGTTCAGAACCACCCAGAATCTTCACACAAGTGCTTTCTCACTGTCTCCTGAAAGATAAGTATTTTCCTTCCTAATAGATCCCTTCCTGTAATATTGGGAAGGGACTCTAACTTTACAACCCATCAGTTTAAGGTGGGGCTTTTATATAGTGCAAGCCAAGAAAAGCTTTGGGTTGTGGACAACCTTTCCTCTCAGCTGCGAGGGTACGAAGCCATGTAGCAATCGGAATGTGCTGTGTAGAGAATAAACAGGCTGCACACAAGCAGCAATCCCTTTAAGATGCGCGGATGCACAGCAGTCCTCAAGGGACTGTGCAGTGTAAGAAACGGGCCATACCCAGTGCTGGGAAATTAGAAGGAACATTGGTTGTGGGTGGGTGAAGGGAATTGATTGGAGCTGTAGGGATGTCAGGGATGGGAGGAGAAATCTGGCCAGTGAGCAGAACAGCAACAGAAAGGAATGTCTGATGTTTGCTCCTGCAGCCCCATATCCCATCTGCATCCACCTACCCTTTCAATGACCTGCTTGCCCCTCTATCGTCCACTGACCCTTGTTCCACTGCCCCCTTCTCTTCCCCTGCTTTTAACACAGTAAAACATCCCAAGGTGCTTCACAGGATTGTATCAGACAGAATTTGACACCGAGCCACCAAAGGAGATATAAGGACAGGTGGCCAAAAGCTTGGCCAAAGAGCTAGGTTTTAAGGAACATTTTAAAGGAAAACAGTGAAGAGGTGGAGATGTGTCGGGAAGAAATTCCAGTGCTTAGGGCCTAAGCAGTTGAAGGCACAGCACCAATGGTTGGGCGATTACAATAGGGGATATTGAAGAGGCCAGAATTGAAGGAAGGCAGAGAACTTGGAAGGTTGTGGGGCTGGAGGAGGTTATAGAAATGGAGAGGGACAGGCCATGGAGGAATTTAAAAACAAGGATGAACATTTTAAAAGAGGCATTGCCAGACTGGGAGCCAGTGTAGGTCAGCGAGCAGAGGGGTGATGGAATAAGGATATAGGCAGCAGAGCTTTGAATAAGCTCAAGTTTATGGACTATGGAAGGTAGGGGACCTTACAGGAGAGCATTGCAATAGTAAATACTGGAGGTAACAAAGGCATAGACTGGGGGGGGCGGGGGGGGGGGGTGATGTCAGAGCAGATTACAGCTCACTGACGCTACTTTAAACGTTCCACTGAAAATAAGAAAATGTTTGTTTGCTGGTCTGCTCCTAAGGAAGTAAACATCCCTATAATTGAAGGTAACCAAACTCCTTTGTAAAATAAAATCTGTTGAAACACGATCAGGTGAAACATGCAGCGTAAAATGTAGCACAACCATTCTCACCTGTCGCTGAAGTTGCTGGTGTATCCCATGAAATCCAGTCAGTCTGAGTGTGTACTGTAGAAAGTTCTCTTTGATGTTCTACCTCCTCTTGGTGGGGTGATGATGAAGGTGGATAGTCACTGGTGAATTCTGTTGTACCAGATAATTCAGCTTTCCTGTTTATAATGATCATTACATTATTAAAAAAGAACAACAACTGCGAACCCGAGGTGAGTCCTATTGGGAAATGTTCTGCAGGTCATTTCCACCTTTCAGCTTGAGCTACAGATTAAACAACCTGGGCCAATAAAAGAGATGGTATCAAACTATAGGAAATGGCTTATGAAAATGCAAAGAATAGCAGAGATCCCACGGATCCCACATAAGATAGAAAGAGCAGCAAAGAGCTGCAGAAAGGGATACGAGAAAAAAAATATTGAGACGAAACCCACAGGACCTGATGATCCCAGGGTATTAAAAGAAATAGGTGAGGAAATTGTAAATGTTTTTGTCATGGTCTTTCAAAGCTCCCTTGATTCAGGAATTGTCCCCTAGGATTAGAAAAAGGCCAGTGTCACTGCAATATTTATGATAAAGGAGGTAAACTAGGAAACTATAAACCTATTAGTTAACGCTAGTTGTGGAGAAGTTTCTAGAATTTATCATTAGCGACAGGGACTGAGCACTTGGACAAATATAAGCTGATCAGAGAGAGCCAGAAAGGAGTTGTAAAGGGTAAGTCATGTCTAACAAGTCTAGTGAAATTTTTCTTAGCAGGCAATGACTGTGCTAAATAAGGGAGTGTCGATGATGTAATTTATATGGACTTTCAGATAGCATTTGACAAGGTTCCACACAAAAGAAATTGAATAGCAAAATTGAAAGTTTACGGAATTAGAGATAACCTATTGACATGGATAGGGAATTGATTATGAGGTAGGAGACAGAATCAGGATACTCCAATTGATAGGGTATGACCAGTGATGTTCCTCAGGGATCTGTACTAGAACTACAGATTGTCACTATAGTTATAAATGACGTAGGTGAAGGAATAGAGAGCCGTATCTCAAAATTTGCTAATGACATGAGTTAGGTGCAGAAAGTTGCAAAGGGACATGGACAGATCAAGTGAAAAAAAAAGCCATGGACCACTAAACAGGTAAGGGACTACATTAAACATAAAGAAAAAGCATAAAAGGATTCAAAAAAATGCACAACTCCTGGAAAATGGGAGAGATACTAAAAGCAGCAAAGGGTGACAAAACAGATAGTAAGAGCTACAAAAAAGGAGTATGAAAAGAAACTTGCAAGGAATATCAAAATCAATGCAAAAAATCTTCTACAATTCTATTGTGAAAAAGAGAGTGGTTAATTGGTACAGAGGGTGGTAAATAAGGTTGGTGAGCTACAGGCACAGATAGCCAAATGGGAATATGGTATCATGACAATAACAGAGACCTGGCTTAAAACAGAAAAAGGGTGTGTTACGACAGATGTCAGGTTGATAATACAAGTGAGAACCAGGCTGAATATGAAATGTTCAGAGGGGAATTGGAAAAAAAAAATAAGAGAAGCAAAGAGAAAGTATGGGAAGAGACTGGCAGCTAACATAAAAGGGAAGGCTTTTTATACGTTTATAAAGAGCAAGAGGGTAACCAGGGAAAGGGTTGTCCCACTCAAGGACAGAGGAATCTATGTGTGGAGCCAGAGGAAATGGGTGAGGTACTAAATGAGTACTTTGCATCAGTATTCACCAAGGAGAAGGACTTGGTGGATGATGAGCCTAGGGAAGGGAGTGTAGATGGTCTCGGTCATGTCGTTATCAAAAAGGATGTGGGATTGGGCGTCTTGCAAAGCATTAAGTCCCAGCCTGATGGGATCTACCCCAGAATACTGAGGGAGGCAAGGGAAGAAATTGCTGGGGCCTTGACAGAAATCTTTGTATCCTCATTGGCTACAGGTGAGGTCCCAGAGGACTGGAGAATAGCCAATGTTGTTCCTTTGTTTAAGAAGGGTAGCAAGGATAATCCAGGAAATTATAGGCCAGTGAGCCTTACGTCAGTGGTAGGGAAATTATTACAGAGGATTCTTCGGGACAGGATTTACTCCCATTTGGAAACAAACAAACTTATTAGCGAGAGGCAGCATGGTTTTGTGAAGGGGAAGTCATGTCTCACTAATTTGATTGAGTTTTTTGAGGAAGTGACAAAGATGATTGATGAAGGAAGGGCAGTGGATATTGTCTATATGGACTTCAATAAAGCCTTTGGCAAGGTCCCTCATGGCAGACTGGTACAAAAGGTGAAGTCACACGGGATCAGAGGTGAGCTGGCAAGATGGATACAGAACTGGCTCGGTCATTGAAGACAGAGGGTAGCAGTGGAAGGGTGCTTTTCTGAATGGAGGGATGTGACTAGTGGTGTTCCGCAGGGATCAGTGCTGGGACCTTTGCTGTTTGTAGTATATATAAATGATTTGGAGGAAAATGTAGCTGGTCTGTTTGCGGACGACACAAAGGTTGGTGGAGTTGCGGATAGTGATGAGGATTGTCAGAGGATACAGCAGGATATAGATCGGTTGGAGACTTGGGCGGAGAAATGGTAGATGGAGTTTAATGCAGACAAATGTGAGGTAATGCATTTTGGAAGGTCTAATGCAGGTGGAAAGTATACAGTAAATGGCAGAACCCTTAGGAGTATTGGCAGGCAGAGAGATCTGGGCGTACAGGTCCACAGGTCACTGAAAGTGGCAACGCAGGTGGATAAGGTAATCAAGAAGGCATACGGCATGCTTGCCTTCATCGGTCGGGGCATAGAGTATAAAAATTGGCAAGTCATGCTGCAGCTGTACAGAACTTTAGTTGGGCCACACTTAGAATATTGCGTGCAATTCTGGTCGCCACACTACCAGATGGACGTGGAGGCTTTGGAGAGGGTACAGAAGAGGTTTACCAGGATGTTGCCTGGTCTGGAGGGCATTAGCTATGAGGAGAGGTTGGATAAACTCGGATTGTTTTCACTGGAACGACGGAGGTGGAGGGGCGACATGATAGAGTTTTACAAAGTTATGAGTGGCATGGACAGAGTGGATAGTCAGAAGCTTTTTCCCAGGGTGGAGGAGTCAGTTACTAGGGGACATAGGTTTAAGGTGTGAGGGGCAAAGTTTAGAGGGGATGTGCGAGGCAAGTTCTTTACACAGAGGGTGGTGAGTGCCTGGAACTTGCTGCCGGGGGAGGTGGTGGAAGCAGGTACGATTGCGACGTTTAAGAGGCATCTTGACAAATACATGAATAGGATGGGAATAGAGGGATATGGGCCCCGGAAGTGCAGAAGGTTTTAGTTTAGGCAGGCATTAAGATCGGCGCAGGCTTGGAGGGCCGAATGGCCTGTTCCTGTGCTGTACTGTTCTTTGTTCTTTGGAACCAAAAAGACCTCCATAGGCATATAAATAGTAAAAAGGTGGTAAAAGGAAGATTGGGGCTGATTAGGGACCAAAAAGGGGATTTACACATGGAGATAGAGGGCATGGCTGGAGTACTAAATGAGTGCTTTGTTTCTGTCTTTACCAAGAAGCAGCTGCCAAAATCATAGTGAAAAAGGAGGTAGTTGACACATTGGATGGGCTAAAAATTGATAAAGAGGAGGTATTAGAAAGGCTGGCTGAACTTAACGTTGATAAGTCACCAGGACCGGATCAGATGCATCCGAAGGGTGGAAATTGCGGAGGCATTGGCCATAATCTTCTAATCCTCCTTAGGTACAGGACTGGAGAATTGAAAATGCTGCATTCTGGTTCGAGAAAGCGTGTAAGGATGAGCACGGGAATTACAGGCCAGTCAGTTTAACCTTGTGGTGGGAAAACTTATAGAAAACAAAGTCAGCAACAACGTATTCGCCCTCCTAAAACTTTCCAAATTTTAGTCTTCAGTGAACCAGGATAAAGGGAAAATAAGCCTGCACCGGGGAAGAATGAAAGGTGAACTCTTTTAAAAACCATCAGATCCAATTGCATGTTATCTTCTAATCTCTATCTTTTCTTGTGTGTTTGTGTGTCTCTGTATGCCTGTGGGAGTGGATGAAGTTGCGAATATTTTCAGGTATTGTATAATAAACATTTATCTTCCTCTATACCTACGAGAAAACCTGTCACTTGCCTGTTTTGTTGACTATTAAAATGCTCAGGGGTTAAAACACATTTTTAATTAAAACACAGTCTTTGGTCAGTTAAGAATTGAAAAAGGTAAACCATCCCCATCAGTTCCTACCTGTCCATAATGCTTGGAAGTATTGTGAACTGTGAGGAGGATTCAAGAGGACACAGACAGGCAGGTGGAATGGGCGGACATTTGGCAGATGAAATTTAACGTAGAAAAGTATGAAATGATACATTTGAGAGGAAGAATGAGGGGAGGCAATATAAAATAAATGATGCAATTCTAAAGGGAGTGCAGAGGGAGATGGGGGTACCTCTGCACAAATTGTTGAAGGTGGCAGAGCAGGTTTCAGAAAGTGGTAAATAGGCATACAGGATCCTGGCTTTTATAAATAGAGGCATAGGGTTGCATTTTGTGCCCATGGCGGGAATTCCACCATAGCCAGCTGGAACTTCTGGAGCGATTCTACGGCGCTGAGCCATTTAACAGCCGGCAGCTCAGCAGCATCGGCAGCGCCACTGGGAGAGGTGGTCAATGCCTGTACTGTAGAGGCCTTGGACCCAGGCCCAGTGCTGGAGAGAGGGATATCAGGTAATTGAGGTGGGGTCACCAGGGTCAGTCCGGAAGGCCCCTGCAAGGTGGTGGGGTGGGGGGCGGGGAGTGGGGAGGCAGGGTAGGTGTTTAGTGCAGGGGGAGGGGGGTTCAGGGAGGTGGAGGTTTTCCTGACAGAGGCCCTCCATGGGCCACAGATGGCCCACAGAGGAGCACCCCCCCCACCTCCCACCAAGCCCACAGGGAGGTCGACTCGTTTTACTGGGTGATCGCCCTGCCTGGCGGAGGACCCCACTACCGTCGCTGGTTATAAATTCCAGCAGTGGAAGGAAGAGGCCCTAAGTGGCCACGTTAATAGGCCACTTAAGGGCCTCAATTGGCCTCTGGCGGGAAGGCCATCTTCGGCCTATCCCGCTCGCGACAAAATTGCGTTGCGATGGGCCCTCTGCCCCCTTGCCTCCCTTCGCAATTTTATGGGCCCCGCTGCACCCGAACCTATCTCAGTGGGGCCCATAAAATTTAGCCCATTGAGTACAAAAGCAAGGAATTATGGTGAAACTTTTTAAAACACTGGTTTGGCCTCAACTGAGTATTGTGTCCAATTCTGGTCACCACACTTTAGGAAAGATCTGAAAGCATTAGAGAGGGTACAGAAAAGATTCACAAGAATGGTTCCAGGGATGAGGGACTTCAGTTACAAGGATAGATTGGAGAAGCTGGGGTTGTTCTCTTCAGAGAAGGCTGAGAGTAAATTCGATAGAGTTCAAAATGATGAGGGGTCTGGACAGAGCAGATGGGGAGAAACTGTTCCCATTGGCAGAAGGATCAAGAACCAGAGGACATCGATTTAAGGTTACTGGCAAAAGAACCAAAGGCTACATGAGGAAAAAATGTTTTACACAGCAAGTGATTAGGATCTGGAATGCACTGCCTGAGAGTGTGGTGAAGGCAGATTCAATCATGACTGAATAATTATGAAGACAAAAAATTTGCAGGGTTACGGGGAAAAGGCGGGGGAGTGGGATGAGCTGAGTTGCTCTTACAGAGAGCCAGCACAGTCAATGGACCGAAAGGCCTCCTTCTGTGATTCTATAACCATTCTATGATTCTATAAGAGCAGTGTAGGCCCCATTAAAAATTGACAATGGTAACATAAATGAAAATAAGGAAATGGAGGATCAGTTGAATAATCACTTTGTGTCAATATTTACAGTCGAGAAAGAGAATAGCATCCCAAGGAAAGAAATACTAAATTAGGGATGGGGACTCACCAAAATTAATGTAATCAATTTAACAGTAATGAAGAGAATAATGGCATGAAAGAAGGACAAATCCCCAGGGCAAGATGATTTTAAAGGAAGGAGGTGAGAACATTGCAGATAACCTAATGATGGTCTTCCAAAGCTCTCTCGATTCAGGAACCATTCCTTTAGATCAGAAAATAGCATGTGTCACTCCACCATTTAAGAAAGGTTAGGAGGAAATCAGGGAATTATAGACCAGTTAGCCTGACATCTGTTGTTGGGAAGTTACTGGAGTCTATAATTAAGGATAGCATGACTGAACAACTTGGAAATTTTCAGCAGTTCAGAGGGAGCCAGCATTGATTTGTAAAGGGTAGGTCATGCCTGGTGAATCTGATAGAATTTTTGAAAAGTTGACTAAAGTAGTGAACAGGGAACATCTACGCATGTTATTTATATGGACTTCCAGAAGGGATTTGATAAATTCCTTCAACAGAGACTGTTAGCTAAAGTTGAATCTATGGAATTGAAGGCAAATTATTGATCTGGTTAGGAAATTGGTTGAGTGGAAGGTGACAGAGAGAAGGGATAATAGACAGGTACTCTAATTGGCAGGATGTCACTAGTCATGTCCTGTAAGGATCTGTGTTGAGGCCTCAACTATTCACTGTATTCATTAATGATTCAGATGATGGGATAGAAAGCCCGATATCCAAATTTGCTGATGACACAAGGACAGACAGCATTATAAGCAGTGCAGATGGAAGCATACAATTCCAACGTGATTTTAATATATTAAGTGAATAGTCAAAACTGTGGCAAATGGATTTCAATGTAGGCAAGTGTGAGGTCATCCATTTTGGACCTAAAAAGGAAAGGTCCTTTCCAAATGGTGAAAAGCTAGAAACAGGGCAGATCCAAAGAGACCGAGGGATCCATGCACCTAACTCATTAAAATATCACGGTCAGGGACAGAAAATAAATCGACAAAGCTGATGGAATGTTGCCCTTTATATCAAGAAGGCTAGAATCAGAAGGGCTCGAAATCATGCTACAGTAATACAAAGCCCTGGTTAGACCACACCTGGAGTACTGTGTTCAGTTCTAGCTACTACAACTTCGGAGGATATGCCGGCCTTTGACGGGGTACAATGTAGATTTACCAGAATGATACCTGGACTCCAAGGTATTTTATTATGAAGAGAGATTACTCAAAATAAGGCTGTATTCACTGAAATTCAGAAGAATAAGGGGTGATTTGATGGAAATATAAGATATTAAGGGGAACAGATAGGGTAGATTAAGAGAAACTATTTCCACTGGTTGGGGAGTCTAGGCCTTGGAGACACAGCTTAAAAATTAGAGCAAGACATTTCAAGAGTGAAATTAGGAAACACCTCTATACACAGGAGTTGGATTTTGTACAGTCGATGGGACTCCCAGCGCCAGGCTGAAAAGGCGTGGGGGAGCCCCACCTCTGCATTTTTTCAGACCCCCGGAGCGATCCTCTGGTCTTTTGGGGTCCAAGTTCAAGGAGGCAGGATCCGCGTCCCTTTAAACACTTTACCAGAAGGGGATCCTGCCTCCAAGAGCTGCCAGCCAATCAGAGGGCCAGCAGCTCAACAGTATCAGCAGTGCCACCAGGAGCAGTGGCCACTACCAGTATTGCAGATGTCTCAGACCTAGTGTTGGAACCCCACACAAGGGTGAGGTGGGGTCGCTGGGGCCAGTCCATAAGGCCCCAGCAAAGGGGGGTTGGGGGGACTGGTTGTTCGGTCCAGGGGGAGGGAGAGTCCCAGGGGGTGGGAGTTACAATGGTTCCCAGTGGGGGTCATCCGTGGGCCACAAGTTGCCCACGAAGGAGGGACTACCCCCAAGCCTGCAGGGAGGGTACCTCGTTTTCCAAGGCGTCCTCCCTACACGGCGGAGGCCCCCTTGCCGCTGGTAGCATCCCAGCAGCGGCGGGAAGAGGTCCGTATTTGGCCTCTGGGCGGGAAGGCTGTCTATGGACTATCCTGCCCCTGGGAGAATTGGAGCTGGGATTCCCGGTGTCGGGTTCCATGATGGGTGATTCTGCCCCGATTCTCCGGTCCCCCCCACCGCCACAAAACCCACCGTCGGGATGGGAACAAAATCTATCCCAAAGGGTGGTAGAAGTTTGGAACTCTGTCCCACAAATGGCACTTAATGCCAGATCAATTCTAAGTTTTAAATCTGAGTTTGATAGATTTAGTTAACCAAAGGTATTAAGGAATAGGGGCAAAGGTGGGTATATGGAGTTAGGTCGCAGATCAGCCATGATCTCATTGAGTGATGGAACAGGCTCGAGGGGCTAAATGACCTACTTCCGTTCTGATGTTCTGATACAGAAATGCACAGTTGGTCAATCGGTGTGGACCTTCATCAGAACTCTTGTTACCTTTAAAGGTAAGGTCTGTTTCCAGCAGTTCCTGGCTTCACTTCAGATCTCCAGCGTGTGTAATTTATTTTTTATTTAAAGCAGATCCCTCATCCAACAAATAGACATCTTCACCATATTTAGGGACAGCATTAAGCAAAGATGCTTAGCACCCGAGTTATATTATTCGAGATACCTTATGCTATATATAGTGGAGAAGGTAACAAAGATGATAGCAGAACTGAGAGATGAAACTATCAGGAATAATTAAACAATAATTAAATAATTCTCTGGAAAGGAGTGAGGGGTGACCTGATAGAGGTCTTTAAATTATGAAGGAGTTCGATAGGGTGGATGCAGAGAAGATATTTCCTCTTGTAGGAGCATCCATTAAATCCAATAAGGAATTCAGGGGAAACATCTTTACTCAGAGAGTGGTTGAGGCAAATAGCAGAGATGCATTTAAAGGGAAGCTGGAGGGAGAAAGGAATAGAATGATATGCTAATACAAAAGCAAAATACCGCGGATGCCGGAAATCTGAAACAGAAACAGAAAATGCTGGAAATATTCAGCAGGTCAGGCAGCATCTGTGGAGAGAGAAACAGAGTTAACGTTTCAGGTTCTAATAAAAGGTCACAACCTAAAATATTAACTCTATTTTTTCTCTCTTCTAGAGAATGTCAATTTTAATCCTTACTGGTGATATCCACATGCCGAGATATGGTTTAAAAGGACCATACCTGCTGCAGGCAAATATGATTCATATTACACTGGGAAAGCGATAGTGGTGAGGGAGGACAGATGGGTCAATAGAGAGGATGGGTAGACATGACTAAATTGACCTAAAGACTACGTCAGGAAATTGGAAAGTATTTATGCAGAACCTTCCTTCTCAGGAGATTAAAACATGGAGCAGAGTCAATGGTAGGTTAGACTGAAATATACTGTTGAATGAAAAGGCTGAATAACTTTTTCTCATTCACATATACGTTTATTATCCTATGTACAGGACTCCTTATGTTAGTTATAAAACATTGCTGTTTCACCTTTCAGTTTCAGAGGCTTGCAGTAAAGTGGAGGATGATGAAGTTTCAAGACTTGTTTCTGATTCTGCTTCGGAGCCAGTGAGATTTCTTAATACACCAATAACTGAAAGTCAAAAATAATCACAATGAATTCGATTCAGTTCACTCAGTATAAGATTTTGTGACAGCAAATATTCTTTTTAAAGTTACCTTCTTCTATTGTACTCCTACTTTCTTCCGAAGAGATTTGTAGGGCTGAGTTGGCTACACTTACAGGTTCATCCAAAACAAACTCTTTCTCGGCATTCCAGTCACCAAAATTGCTGCTTATTGTGCTTCGTGAGCTACTCACAGAAGTGTAGTTCTGTGTCACATTATCTTGAACGGAACTCTCCAGGGTTAATTCTTCAGTAGTGTCAGAGTGTCCTCGAAGATGTTGGAGTGTGGCCTCTGACGTTCCGTGTCCAAACTGGGGTTGTGCTGATGGGGAAAGGTAATTTTCATCAACACCATCATCGCTAGGTGGCCGGTATTCCTCACTCATCTTCCTGCGCTTTGCACGTCAGAATGTGACGAAGCACTTCACTATCATGAAAGAAACTTTGATATATCCTTCAAAAAAAAAACAATCTGAAAATTAATTTTCACTACACAGGAAACAGGATTGGGAGGAGAGGGAGATGGAAAGGATTGTGTGGACAGGGGGTTGGGGAGAGGGAGGGGATTGGGGGAAGGGTTTGAGGAGAAGGAGGGGATTGGGGAGGAGAGGGAGGGGATTAAGGGGAGAGAGGGAGCGGATGGGGGGAGAGGGGAGGAGAGGGAGGGGGTTGTGGGAGGGGGATTGCGGGAGGGGGATTGCGGGAGGGGGATTGCAGGAGGGGGAGAAAGGGAGGGGATTGTGAGAGGAGGAGAGAGGGAGGGGATTGCGGGAGGAGGATTGAGGGAGAGGATTGGGGGATTGGTTTTGTGGAGAGGGAGGCAATTGGGGGAGAGGATTGGGGAAAGGGATTGAGGGAGGGGATTGGGGGATGAGGGAGGGGATTGGGGAGAGGGAGGGGATTGGGAAATGAGGGAGAGGATTGGGGAATGAGGGAGGGGATTGGGGGAATGAGGGAGGGGATTGGGGAATGAGGGAGGGGATTGGGGAGAGGGAGGGGATTGGGAAATGAGGGGGATTGGGGAATGAGGGAGGGGATTGGGGAGAGGGAGGGGATTGGGGAATGAGGGAGGGGATTGGGGAATGAGGGAGGGGATTGGGGGGATGAGGGAGGGGATTGGGGAGAGGGAGGGGATTGGGAAATGAGGGAGGGGATTGGGAAATGAGGGAGGGGATTGGGGAATGAGGGAGAGGATTGGGAAATGAGGGAGGGGATTGGGGGAATGAGGGACGGGATTGGGGAATGAGTGATGAGGAGGGAAGAGTTGGAAGAAAAAGTTGAAGAATCTCTCGCGTGGTTGTAAATCTGTGGGTTGCAAACAGGGGCAGGGCCGGGCCGGGGAGCTTGCGGGTTCTTACCGGGCCGGTGCCTCATGATTTCCCGGAAAGCAGCCGAGCAAAGGTCCGGGAGTGGGAGTGAGCGCGAGCGCAGGCGGCCCGTCAGCTGTTGCATTGTTACTCTGTCTCCATGGCAACTGCAGTGACTGTGTGACAGGCACCAGGCTCCTCATTGCTGCTGCAAAACTTCCCAAATCCGCCTGGAAATCCTGGATCTGGAAAAATTCCACATTAATCAGCCTGGATATTCTGGATTTAGAAAAATCCAATGAAATCATTCAGGAAATCTTGGTTTGGAAAAATTGAATAAATTAGCCTGGAAATCCTGGATTTAGAAAAATCCCGGACAAATCAGATGTGTGTGGGAAGAAATTGGGCTGGATGGGCAACTGTATCCAGGAGGAATCATAAGGGAATAGGATATTGTAGCCTTGGAAATCAGAGAACACCTGGTGGATTGTGTTCTGGGTCTCTTCAACACAATGAATCATTTAATAAGTGTTATTCCAACATAGGGGCTCGGAGCAGCAGTAGAACTGTTTAAAATTATGAAGGGTTTTGATAAAGTAAATAAGGACTGACAGGCAGTTAGATAACCAGAGGAGACAGATTTAAGATAATTGTCCAAAAAAAATCCAGTTGGGGTAATAAGAACAATTTGTTTTTACACAGTGAGTTATTATGATCTGGAATGCACAACCAGAAAGGTTAGTGGAAGCTGAATCAAAAGTGAATGGGATATTTACTTGAAAAGAAAAAAAAAAATTGCAAGGCTATGGGGAAAGAGCAGGATAGTGGGATTGGCTGGATAATTCAATTGGCCTCCTTCTGTGCTGTCTGATTTAATCAAACCTAATATACCCTTTAAATCAACTTCTGCTCACAGCTGACTCCCAAACAACCCTGGAAGACCACTTCACATGGATGCTGTTTAGTTTCTGTACAGTGGGGAATGATGTGCAGGATGTTTCTGCCACTCCATCAGTATTTAAAAGAAGTTGCTTGCTGTCTGAGGTGGACCCTCCCTTTCAATGATGGAATAAAAACAAGAAATCACCTCCTCAGACTTACCTATATTGAAGTTCAGTTGCTAATTACACGCTCATTTTGCAAGTTTATTAACGCGCAGTGGTTAGCACCGCAGCCTCACAGCTCCAGCGACCCGGGTTCAATTCTGGGTCCTGCCTGTGTGGAGTTTGCAAGTTCTCCCTGTGTCTGCGTGGGTTTCCTCCGGGTGCTCCGGTTTCCTCCCACATGCCAAAAGACTTGCAGGTTGAGAGGTAAATTAGCCATTATAAATTGCCCCTAGTATAGGTAGGGGAATATAGGGACAGGTGAGGATGTGGTGGGAATATGGGATTAGTATAAATGGGTGGTTAATGGTCGGCACAGACTCGGTGGGCCGAAGGGCCTGTTTCAGTGCCGTATCTCTAAATCTAAATCAAATGCTGAAAATACTCAGCAGGTCGGGCAGCATCTGTGGAGAGAGAAGCAGAGTTAACGTTTCAGGTCAGTGACCCTTCATCAGAACTGACGAATATTAGAAATGTGAAAGGTTTTAAGCTAGTAAAGCGGGGGTGGGGCAAGAGATAACAAAGGAGAAGGTGTAAATAGGATAAGGTCACGGAATAGCTGACCAGAAAGTCGTGGAGCAAAGGCAAACAATATGTTAATGGTGTGTTGAAAGACAAAGCATTAATACAGATAGGGTGTTAACGGACTGAAAATTGAACAGCCACAAGTACAAACATGAAAAAAAACAGTGGGTAAGCAAACTAAACAAACTAACATGAAATAAAAGAAAATAAACACAAAAAAAATAAATATATAAGAAAGAAAAATAACTAAAAATATAAAGTAAAGTGGGGGGCCGGCAAGCTCTGAAATTATATCAGCTTCCAACCTCATAGAGTCATAGAGAGATGCAGCACTGAAACAGGCTCTTCGGCCCACCGAATCTGTGCCAACCAACAGCCATCCATTTATATTAATCCTACATTAATCCCATATTCCCTACCACATCCTCACCATTCTCCCACCACCTACCTCATAGTCCCACAAACCTGGACAGCCCGCTTCTACCTCCTTCCCAAAATCTACAAACAGGACTGTCCCAGCAGACCCAATGTGTCAGCCTGCTCCTGCCCCACTGAACTTATTTCTTCCTATCTTGACTGTATCTTTTCTCCCCCGGTCCAGTCTCTTCCCACCTACATCCGTGACTCTTCTGACGCCGTACGTCATTTTGACATATCCAAAGGATCATCCTTCGCCATTTCCGCCACCTCCAGCGCGATGCCACTACCAAACGCATCTTCCCCTCCCTTCCCCTGTCAGCATTCCGAAGGGATTGTTCCCTCCGCGACACCCTGGTCCACTCCTCCATTACCCCCACCACCTCGTCCCCTTCCCATGGCACCTTCCCCTGCAATCGTAGGAGGTGTAATACCTACCCAGTTACCTCCTCTCTCCTCACTATCCCAGGCCCCAAACAATCCTTTCAGGTGAAGCAGCGATTTACTTGTACTTCTTTCAATGTAGTATACTGTTTTCGCTGCTCACAATGTGGTCTCCTCTACATTGGGGAGACCAAACGCAGACTGGGTGACTGCTTTGTGGAACACCTCCGCTCAGTCCGCAAGCATGACCCCGAGCTTCCGGTTGCTTGCCATTTCAACACTCCCCCCTGCTCTCATGCTCACATCTCTGTCCTGGGATTGCTGCAGTGTTCCAGTGAACATCAACGCAAGCTCGAGGAACAGCATCTCATTTACTGATTAGGCACACTACAGCCTTCCGGACTGAACATTGAGTTCAATAATTTCAGAGCATGACAGCCCCCCATTTTACTTTTATTTTTAGTTATTTTTTATTTTTTCTATTTTATATATTTGATTTTTTTTGTGTTTATTTTATTTTATTTCATCTTAGTTTGTTCAGTTTTCTTACCCACTGTTTTTTCTTATGTTTGTACTTGCGGCTGTTCAATTTTCAGTCCATTAACACCCTATCTGTACTAATGCTTTGTCTTTCAACACACCATTAACATATTGTTTGCCTTTGCTCCATGACCTCCTGGTCAGCTATTCTGTAACCTTGTCCTATCTACACCTTCTCCTTTGTTATCTCTTGCCCCACCCCCACTTTACTAGCTTATAACCTTTCACATTTCTAATACTTGCTGATTCTGAAGAAGGGTCACTGACCTGAAACGTTAACTCTGCTTCTCTCTCCACAGATGCTGCCAGACCTGCTGAATATTCCCAGCATTTCTTGTTTTTATTTCAGATTTCCAGCATCTGCAGTATTTTGCTTTTATTTTGAATGATGGAGTTGGCAAAGATTGAGCAGAGTAAAATTCCAGCCCACTTTAAATCCTTGCCACCTAATTTATGCTGGTTATGCGGGCAGTCCTGTATTAGAGAGTCCACACTCATGGCTGTGATTCTAAACGACCTCAGCAAAAAATGGTTTTAACGTAATGAATGAGGTATTTTACTCTTGAGTGATTCTTACCACTTCTCTTCCACTCTGCCCCATCCAGCTGACTGCATGTATACGCTACTTCCAGTATTCAGTTACAAGTAGAGGATGAACCTTCCAGTATTTACAGCTACAAGCTAAAAACATTCACAGCCTTCAGTTCCACATATCATTGATTCCTTCTGGAAATCACACCAGTTGAGATCTCGAAGTCCACCCGATACACCCCCTTAATGAGGGCGGGCAGGTGGAAGATCCACCCACGGGTCTACCCTGACCAGCAGTGAGGGAATGCTGCACTGTTGGGAGGAGACATTAAACCAAGGGCACATTTCCTACTTTACAGCAGTGACTACACTTCAAAAATACTTAATTAGCTGACCGCACCTTGGGACGTCCTGAGGCTAGAACAGGTGCTGCACACAGGTTCTTCTCCTCACTCACTAACTTCCTGCAGCAGAAGTGGAACTAGCAAGTAATGGAAATGACATATCTATGTTTAGATTGAATTGTATTAATCAGGTTATTTGAGGTAAGTAGAATGGCATTTTATATGGGGAAGCTTTATCAGTTTGGCTCAGAGATAGCATTTACTCTGAGCCAGAAGATTGTGGCTCCAAGCCTCACTACCACACTTGATCGCTTTTACTTTAATACATTCTGAGAAAATTGGCATCGCTGGCAGGGCCAGCAGTTATTGCCCATCCTCCTAATTGTCCTTGAGAAGGTGGTGGGGGTGAGCCACCATCTTGAACAGCTATAGTCCAATATAACATAAGAAATAGGAGCATGAGTAGGCCATTCGGCCCCTCGAGTCTGCTCCACCATTTAATAAGATCATGGCTTTTTTTTAATTCATTCATGGGATGTGGGCATCACTGGCTATGCCAGCATTTATTACTCATCCCTAATTGCCCTTGAGAAGGTGGTGGTGAGCTGCCTTCTGGAACCGCTGCAGTCCATGTGAGGTAGGTACACCCAGAGTGCTGAGAGGAAGGGAATTCAAGGATTTTGACCCAGCGACAGTGAAGGAACGGCAACATAGTTCCAAGTCAGGATGGTGTATGACTTGGACGGGAACTTGCAGGTGGTGATGTTCCCATGCATCTGCTGCTCTCGTCCTTCGAGGTGGTAGAGGTCGGGGGTTTGGAAGGTGCTGTCTAAGGAGCCTTAGCTAGTTGCTGCAGTGCATCTTGTCGATGGTACATACTGCTGCCACTGTGCGTCAGTGGTGGAGGGATTGTGGATTGTTTGTGGATGGTGTGCCAATCAAACGGGCTGCTTTGTCCTGGATGGTGTTGAGCTTTTTGAGTGTTGTTGGAGCTGCACCCATCCAGGCAAGTGAAGAGTATTCCATCACACTCCTGACTTGTGCCTTGTAATTGGTGGACAGGCTTTGGGGAGTCAGGAGGTGAGTTACTCGCCACAGGATTCCTAGCCTCTGACCTGCTTTTGTAGCCAAGGTATTTATATGGCTACTCCAGTTCAGTTTCTGGTCAATTGTAGCCCCTAGGATTTTGATAGTAGGGGATTCAGCGATGATAATGCCCTTGAATGTCAAGGGGAGATGGTTAGATTCTCTCTTGTTGGAGATGGTCATTGCATGGCACTTGTGTGGCGTGAATGTTACTTGCCACCTATCTGCCCAAGCCTGGATATTGTCCAGGTCTTGTTGCATTTCTACATGGACTGCTCCAGTATTTGAGGAGTTGCGAATGGTGCTGAACATTGTACAATCATCAGCGAATATCCTCACTTCTGACCTTATGATTGAAGGAAGGTCATTGATGAAGCAGCTGAAGATAGTTGGGCCTAGGACACCACCCTGAGGTACTCCTGCAGTGATGTCGTGGAGCTCAGATGATTGACCTCCAACAACCACAGTCATCTTCCTTTGCGCTAGGTATGACTCTAACCAGGAAAGAGTTTTCCCCCTGATTCCCATTGACTTCAGTTTTGCTAGGGCTCTTTGATGCCATACTCAGTCAAATGCTGCCTTGATGTCAAGGGCTGTCACTCTCACCTCACCTCTTGAGTTCAGCTCTTTTGTCCATGTTTGAACCAAGGCTGTAATGAGGTCAGGTGCTGAGTGGCCCTGTCGGAACCCAAACTGGGTATCACTGAGCAGGTTGTTGCTAAGAAAGTGCTGCTTGATGGCACTGTTGATGACACCTTCCATCACTTTGCTGATGATTGAGAGTAGACTGATGGGGTGGTAATTGGCCGGGTTGGACTTGTCCTGCTTTTTGTGTACAGGACATACCTGGGCAATTTTCCACATTGCAGGGTCGATGCCAGTGTTGTTGCTGTACTTGAACAGCTTGGCTAGGGGTGCGGCAAGTTCTGGAGCACAGGTCTTCAGTACTATTGCCGGAATATTGTCAGGACCCATAGCCTTTGCCGTATCCAGTGCCTTCAGTCGTTTCTTGATATCACGCGGAGTGAATCGAATTGGCTGAAGACTGGCATCTGTGATGCTGGGGACTTCAGGAGGGGGCCGAGATGGATCATGAACTCGGTACTTCTGGCTAAAGATTGTTGCAAATGCTTCTTTCGCACTGATGTGCTGGGCTCCCCCGTCAGTGAGGATGGGGATATTTGTGGAGTGACCTCCTCCAATTAGTTGTTTAATTGTCCACCACCATTCACAACTGGATGTGGGATCCGTTGGTTATGGGATCACGTAGCTCTGTCTATTGCATGCTGCTTCTGGAGTTTGACATGCAAGTAGTCCTAGGTTGTTGCTTCACCAGGTTGGCACCTCTTACAGACAATGTCCCACACGCTGCAATCACCATCCCTGGGTATGTCCTGTTCCACCGGCAGGACAGACCCAGCAGAGATGGCGGGACAGTGGTCTACAGTAGGGAGGGAGTTGCCCTGGGAGTCCTCAACATCGACTCAGGACCCCATGAAGTCTCAAACATGAGCAAGGTAACCTCCTACTGATTACCACCTACCACCCTCCCTCAGCTGATGAGTCAGTACTCCTCCATGTTGAACACAACTTGGAGGAAGCACTGAGGGTGGCAAGGGCACAAAATGTACTCTGGGTGGGGGACTTCAATGTCCATCACCAAGAGTGGCTCGGTAGCACCACTACTGACCGAGCTGGCCGAGTACTAAAGGACATAGCTGCTAGACTGGGTCTGCGGCAGGTGGTGGGGGAACCAACACGAGGGAAAAACATACTTGACCTCGTCCTCACCAATCTGCCTGCTGCAGATGCTTCTGTCCATGACAGTATTGGTAGGAGTGACCATCGCACAGTCCTTGTGGAGACAAAGTCCCGCCTTCACATTGAGGATACTGTCCATCGTGTTGTGTGGCACTATCACCGTGCTAAATGGGATAGATTTCAAACAGATCCAGCAATGCAAAACTGGGCATCCATGAGGCGCTGTGGGCCATCAGCAGCAGCAGCAGAATTGTACTCAACCATAATCTGTAACCTCATGGCCCCGGTAAAACCCCCATCTCTACCATTACCATCAAGCCGGGAGACCAACCCTGGTTCAATGAAGAGTGCAGGAGGGCATGCCAGGAGCAGCACCAGGCATACCTAAAAATGAAGCATCAACCTGGTGAAGCTACAACCCAGGACTACTTGCATGTCAAACTCCATAAGCAGCATGCGATAGACAGAGCTAAGCGATCCCATAACCAACAGAACCCACATCCAGCCATGAATGGTGGTGGACTATTAAACAACTAATTGGAGGAGGTCACTCCACAAATATCCCCATCCTCAATGATGGGGGAGCCCAGCACATCAGTGCGAAAGATAAGGCAGAAGCATTTGCAACAATCTTCAGCCAGAAGTACCGAGTTGATGATCCATCTCGGCCCACTCCTGAAGTCCCCAGCATCACAGATGCCAGTCTTCAGCCAATTCGATTCATTCTGCATGATGTCAAGAAGTGACTGAAGGCACTGGATACTGCAAAAGCTATGGGCCCTGACAATATTCCGACAATAGTACTGAAGACTTGTGCTCCAGAACTTGCCGCGCCCCGAGCCAAGCTGTTCCAGTACAGCTACAACACTGGCATCGACCCTGCAATGTGGAAAATTGCCCAGGTATGTCCTGTACACAAAAAGCAGGACAAGTCCAACCCGGCCAATTACTGCCCCATCAGTATACTCTCAATCATCAGCAAAGTGATGAAAGGTGTCATCAACAGTGCCATCAAGCAGCACTTGCTTAGCAACAACCTGCTCATTGATACCCAGTTTGGGTTCCGACAGGGCCACTCAGCACCTGACATCATTACAGCCTTGGTTCAAACATGGACAAAAGAGCTGAACTCAAGAGGTGAGGTGAGAGTGACAGCCCTTGACATCAAGGCAGCATTTGACTGAGTATTGCATCAAGGAGCCCTAGCAAAACTGGAGTCAATGGGAATCAGGGGGAAAACTCTCTGCTGGTTAGAGTCATACCTAGCGCAAAGGAAGATGACTGTGGTTGTTGGAGGTCAATCATCTGAGCTCCAGGACATCACTGCAAGAGTTCCTCAGGGTAGTGTCCTAGGCCCAACCATCTTCAGCTGCTTCATCAATGACCTTCCTTCAATCATAAGGTCAGAAGTGGGGATATTCGCTGATGATTGTACAATGTTCAGCACCATTCGCGACTCCTCAAATACTGAAGCAGTCCATGTAGAAATGCAGCAAGACCTGGACAATATCCAGGCTTGGGCTGATAAGTGGCAAGTAACATTCACGCCACACAAGTGCCAGGCAATGACAATCTCCAACAAGAGAGAATCTAACCATCTCCCCTTGACATTCAATGGCATTACCATCGCTGAATCCCCCACTATCAACATCCTAGGGGCTACCATTGACTAGAAACTGAACTGGAGTAGCCATATGAATACCGTGGCTACAACAGCAGGTCAGAGGCTAGGAATCCTGAGGCGAAGAACTCACCTCCTGACTCCCCAAAGCCTGTCCACCATCTACAAGGCACAAGTCAGGAGTGTGATGGAATACTCTCCACTTGCCTGGATGGGTGCAGCTCCAACAACACTCAAGAAGCTCGACACCATCCAGGACAAAGCAGCCCGCTTGATTGGCACCCCATCTACAAACATTCACTCCCTCCACCACCTGATCTGATTATGGCCTTAACTCCACTTTCCCACCTACCCCCCCTTCAACCCCACAGAATCACCCTTCAATCCTTTGTAGATCAAAAAGTTGTCCAACTCAGCCTTGAATATATTCAATGATCCAGCATCCTCTGCTCTCTGGGGTAGTGAATTCAGAAGATTAACGACTTTCTGAGAGAAGAAATTCCTCCTCATCTCTGTCTTAATTGGGAGACCCTTTATTTTGAAACTGAGCCCCCGAGTTCTAGATTCCCTATGAGGGGAAACATCTTCTCAGCATCTACCCTGTCAAGCCACCTCAGAATCTTATACATTTCAATAAGATCACCTTATTCTTCTAAACTCCAATGAGTATAGGCCAATCTGCTCAACCTTTCCTCATAAGACAACCCCTTCATCCTAGGAATCAGCTTGGTGTACCTTCTCTGAACTGTTTCCAATGCAAGTGTGTCCCCCCTTATGTAAGGAGACCAGTTCTCTAGGTGCGGTCTCATCAACGCCCTGTACAGTTGTAGCAAGACATCCCTACTTTTATACTCCATCCCCCTTGAAATAAATGCCAACATTCCATTTGCCTTAAATAAAAGCAAAATGCTGCAGATGCTGGAAATCTGAAATAAAAACAGAAAGTGCTGGAAATACTCATCAGGTCTGGCATCATCTGTGGAGGGAGAAGCAAAGTTAACGTTTCAGATCAGTGACTTTTCCTTTTGAAAGCCTCGATTGTATTGATTTTGAACACCTCTATCAAATCTCCTCTCAACCTTCGCTTCTCTGAGAAGAACAAGCCCAGCTTTTCCAATCTATCCACATAACTGAAGTTCCTCATCCCTGGAACCATTCTCATCAATCGTTTCTGTAGCATATCTAAAACCTTCACATCTTTCCTAAAGTGTGGAGCCCAGAATTGGGCACAACACTCCAGTTGAGGCTGAACCAGTGTTTTATCAATGTTCGTCATAACTTCCTTACTTTTGTACTCTATGCCTCTATTTATAAAGCCCAGGATCCTGTATTCTTTTTTAACCACTTTCTCACTCTGTCATGTTACCTTCAATGATGTGTGCACATATATCCCCAGGTCCCTCTGTTCCTGCACCTCCCATTCAGAATTATTCCCTTTAATTTATATTCCCTCTCTTCATCCTTCCTATGATCACTCTTGCCAAGAGGATCCTTTACTATGAGGTCATTTATTAAACCTGTCTCATTACACATTACCAGGTCCAAAATAGCCTGCTACTGCATTGGTTCCAGAACAGTCCCGAATACACTCTATGAACTCATCCTCCAGGCTACCTTTGCCAATTTGATTAGTTCAATCTATATGAAGATTAAAATCACCCATTATTATTGCAGTACCTTTTTTACAAGCCCCCATTATTTCTTGATGTATATTCTGTCCTACAGTGTAGCTACTGTTAGGAAGCCTATAAACTACTCGCAGCAGTGACTTCTTTCCTTTGTTATTTCTTATCTCCACCCAAACTGATTCTACATCTTGCTTTTTCGAGCCACGATCATTTCTCACTACTGTACTGAACTCATCCTTTATTAACAGAGCTACCCTACCTCCTTTTTCTTTCTTCCTATCCATCTGAAATGTCAAATACCCTTGAATATTTAGTTCCCAGCCTTGGTCACCTTGCAACCATGTCTCTGTAATGGCTATCATTTTATACCCATTTATTTCTATTTGTGCTATCAATTCATCCATATCGTTATGAATGTTGCTTGCATTCAGATAAAGAGCCGTTAGGTCTGTCTTTTTACCATTTTCCCTATGCTGACTTCATTTGCTGGTGCAGTCTTATGTTTGTACACTCTGTCCCTTCCTGTCACACTCTGGTTATCATTACCCATGTCGCTACCCTAAACTATTGCCTTGTCCTTTTTCATTACCTTTCTAAATTTCCCCTCATCTGAACCCTCCCCCTTCACTATTTAGTTTAAAGCCCTCTCTACAGCCCAAGTTACACAATTTGCCAAGACACTGGTTCCAGCATAGTTCAGGTACAGGTCGTCCCAACAGGACAGCTCCCTCTTTCTCCAGTACTGGTGCCAGTGCCCCATGAATCAAAACCCACTTCTCCCACACCAATCTTTGAGCCATGCATTCAACTCTGATTTTATTTTCTCTATGCCAATTTGTTCATGGCTCAGGTAGTGATCCAGAGATTATTACCTTTGTAGTGCTGCTTTTTAATTTAGCCCCTCGCTGCTCGTATTCCCTCAGCAGAACCTCTTACTTAGTTCTACCTATGTCTTTGGTACCCACCTGGACCACAACAACACTTCCTTCCTGTCATGCTAGGCCCCCACCGGCCAAGAATGAGGCACATTAATTTTGTCATGAACATTGATTTTAAACTTTGGGCGGCACAGTGGCGCAGTGGTTAGCACCGCAGCCTCACAGCTCCAGCGACCCGGGTTCAATTCTGGGTACTGCCTGTGTGGAGTTTGCAAGTTCTCCCTGTGTCTGCGTGGGTTTCCTCCGGGTGCTCCGGTTTCCTCCCACAGCCAAAAGACTTGCAGGTTGATAGGTAAATTGGCCATTATAAATTGCCCCTAGTATAGGTAGGTGGTAGGGAAATATAGGGACAGGTGAGGATGTGGTAGGAATATGGGATTAGTGTAGGATTAGTATAAATGGGTGGTTAATGGTGGGCCAAGGGCCTGTTTCAGTACTGTATCTCTAAATCTAAAAAATCTAAATCTAAAAAAATCTAAATCTAAAATCTAAATCTAAACTGTTACTGGAGTGAAGAAAGGGCTTGTTAAACAGATCAGCGTGGCTGGAAGAGACAATTGTATATTAACAGACAATGTTTGGAAAGACAAAGCAGCCATTCCCTGACACACTCAAGCCACAATGGACTTTTGATCACCAGACATTGAAGGTGGGGGAGCTCACATTCCAGGTTGACTGCTAAAATGGCCGAATACACAAACAGACATGGTCAAACCAGCTAGTCACATGACTAACCTGCTGGATAACCTGAGTTTTTTGAATTTGTACAAATTGGGCAGAAAGCAGAATGAATCTGGACTGAGAAGATCTCTCCTGGCTGCCTCGCCACAGCCTCTCCTGTCTGTCTGCTCCCATCTCTTTCTCACAAGCCTCTGAATCCACTGAAGACAAATGAACCCTAAGAGAGAAAAGTCTCCTACAACGAACAAGGTTTAAGAAGAATACTGGGCCCCAACGAAAAGCAAGATCTACCTACAATCAGGGACTCTACAGTGAGCTCGAAGACCCGTAACAACAACTCTTCAGTTATTGCCTCAAACATTTCCACTTTATTTCTTCTGCTCTTTTCTGTCTCTATTTGCATGTGTGTATCGCGCATGCATGCTAGCGTGGGTGTACCGTGTATCCATAGGCGTCAACCAAATTAGAGTTTAAGTTTAATAAATTTCAACTGTTCTTCTTTGAACCTAAGAAAACCTGTTTGTGCTGGTTTCCATCAGGCAGTGGTCTGCACGGAATGTCCTCAAGGCACTACGGGAAAAGGAGATGGTGGATCCTGTCGGATGGTTCCCCGAGCAGACCGTCAAAGTCATTTGACGGAATGCCTCATCACCAGAACTCTCAAACAAACACCAAGACGTAGCTTGGCTGGTGGTGAGATGGGCCCTCCCCGTCAGATCCTTCATGCACACCCGAAGTCTCGCCCCCTCCGTGCAATGCCCCCGCGGTGGCTGTGGTGGGGAAGAGACGGTTGCCCACCTCCTCCTGGAATGTGTCTTCGCAAAGCAGGTGTGGAAAGAGATGCAGTGGTTTTTGTCGAGGTTCATCCCAAGCAGCTCTGTAACACAGGAGTCTGTGCTCTACGGGCTGTTCCCAGGGACGCACACCGAGACAAACATCAACAGCTGCTGGAGAACGATCAATTCGGTGAAAGACGCCCTTTGGTCTGCCCGAAACTTGCTGGTCTTCCAGCGCAAAGAGTTGTCCACCACCGAATGTTGCAGACTGGCACATTCCAAGGTCCAGGACGACGTGCTGAGGGACGCACTAAAGCTTGGGGCAGCCGCAGCAAAGGCTCAACGGGGAAAGACCACTGTGTAAGGTCCTCCCACCAAGCTGAACTGAGGGGCTGGATCCATGGGAAACCCCTCGAACTGTATCGGGAAAATTTTGTGTGCTGTAAATGTAAAAATGTAATTGGCATGACAATGAAATGGAAGGGCTGTGAGGCAACTCATAATTGTATAGAAGGAAACTGATCACCTTTGCACTGTTTGTATTTTTTGACTTGATGCTGTTTTAAACTGTTTGGGAATGTAATTTTTACAGATTTTTATGAATAAAGTATATTTTGGAAATAAAAAAAAAGTTTGTGCTGGTTTCTTTGCCTTATCATTGGAAAGTGATGAACAAGGATTCACCAAGGGGGAGCTAAAAACACAGTGTATTTAAAACTTAAACCCTGTAAGATCAGATGTGGGCTGAGAGGGACCCCTAGACACCTTTCTCACCTGGTCGTAACATTTCCATTTCCACTCCAAGTTCCTCTCCAGCCCTGAGGAGATGTCCATAAACCTGGCACCGGGCAGGCAACACAGCCTTTGAGACCCATGCTCTCAGCTACAGAGAACAGTTTCTATCCCCCTAACTATACTGTCCCTTACTACTACTGTTACTAAATTCTTTTTACTCCCTCAGCTTGAATGGCTCCCTCTACAATGGTCTTGTGGTTACTTTGCTCATCCTGCCTGCAGTCCCTACTCTCACCCACACAAGCTGCAAGAATCTCGAACCTGTTGGACAAGTGCAAGGGTTGAGGCTGCTCCAGTGCTGCCTTCTGGTTCCCCATACCTGCCTCGCTCGTAGCCACACCCTCCTATCCCTGACCACAGACCAAATCAAAATAACCTAGCCTATGGGAAGTGACTGCCTCATGGAACAAAATGTCCAGGTAACTTTCCCCCTCCCTGATGCATCAGAGTGTCGGAATATTGCACCCCAGTTCATCAATTCTGAGTCGACGATCCTCGAGCTGCAGACACTTACTGCAGATGTGCTTGCAGTGGATCACACTGGTGTCCACCAGCTCCCACATGCTACAGCTACAATACATTACCTGCCCTGCCATCTCTACTATGTTTTGTTTAACTAATTAGGTTTCAAGTTTAGAAATATCACTGATAATTTGTAGTTATAGCAAGTAGAAACATAGGAACATAGGAGTAGGATTAGGCCATTCAGCACATCGAGCCTGCCCCACCATTCAATATGATCATGGCTGATCTTCCACTTCAATGCCTTTTACCCACAATATCCCCACATCCCTTTATGTCATTGGTATTTAGAAATCTGTCAATCTCTGTTTTAGACATACTCAATGACTGAGATTGAACAGTCCTCTGGGGTAGAGAATTCCAAAGATTCACAACCCTCTGAGTAAAGAAATTTCTCCTAATTTCGTTCCTAAGTGGCTTCCCCCTTATTTTGAAATTGTGTCCCTTGGTTCTAGACTGCAGCTACCCTGTCTATCCCTTTAAGTATTTTGTAGGTTTCAATGAGATCACCTCGCTTCGAAACTCTGGAGAATACAGGCCCAGTTTCCCCAATCTCTCTTCATAGGACAGTCCCGCCATCCGGGGAACAAGTCTGGTGAACCTAAGGTAAGGGGACCAAAACTGCACACAGTACTCCAGTTGCCGGTCTAACCAAGGTTCTATACAATTGAAGCAAGATGTCACTACTCCTGTACTCAAATCCTCTTGCGATAAAGGCCAGCATAACCATTAGCCTTCTTAATTGCTTGCTGCACCTGCATGTTAGCTTTCAGTGACCTATTGACAAGGACACCCATGTCCCTTTGTACATCTACACTTTCTAATCTCTTACCATTTAAGAAATACTCTGCACATCTCTTCCTCCTACCAAAGTGGATAACCTCACATTTTTCCACATATATTCCATCTGCCATGTTCTTGCCCACTCACTAAGTCTGTCCAAATTCCCTTGAAGCCGCTTTGCATCATCCTCAACACAGATTCCCACCTAGTGTGTCATCCGCAAACTTGGAAATTCTATATTTGGTCCCCACATCCAAATCATTGGTATATATTGTGAACAGCTGGAGCCCATGCACTGATCCCTGTGGTACCCCACTCGTCACAGCCTGCCAACGTGAGAATGACCCGTTTATTCCTACTCTCTGTTTTCTGCCTGTTACCCAATCCTTAATCCATGCCAGCATGTTACTTCCTATCTCATGTACTTTAATTTTGCTAACCAACTTCCTGTGGGGGACTTTTATCAAAAGCCTTCTGAAAATCCAAATATACCACATCCACTGACTCCCCTCTATCAATTCTGATAGTAACATCCTCAAAAAACTCCAACAGGTTCGTCAAACATGATTTCCCATTCATAAATCCATGTTGACTATGCCCAATCAGATCATTATTATCCAAGTGACCATTTATCACATCCTTTAGAATAGATTCTAGCATTTTCCGAACAACTGTTTTCTCTCTCCCTCCCTTCTTAAATAGTGGGGTGACATTTGCTACCTTCCAATCTGCAGGAACCGCTTCAGAATCTATAGAATTTTGGAAGATGATCCCCAATGCATCCACTATCTCCATAACTACCTCTTTCAACACTCTGGGATGTAGAATATCAGGTTCCGGGGACTTAGCAACCTTCAGCCCCATTAATTTCTCCAGTACAACCTTCTTACTAATACTAATTTCCTTCAATTCCTCATTCCCCCTAATCCCTTGGATCTCTAATTCTGGGAGATTTCTTGTATCTTCCTCAGTGAAGACAGACATAAAGTAATCATTTAGCTTCTCTGCCATTTCTCTGTTCCCCATTATAAATTCTCCTGACTGCCTGTAATGGACCTACATTAGCCAAGCATTTCCTTTTCATGTACCTATAGAAGCTTTTACAGTCCATTTTTATATTTTTTGCTAGCTTACATTCATATTCTATTCTCCCTTTCTTTATCAGTTTCTTCATCCTCCTTTGCTTTATTCTAAAATCCTCCCAATCCTCAAGTTTACTACCATTTCTGGCAACTTTATAGGCCTTTTCTTTTAATCTTATACAATCTTTAACTTCCTTTGTTATCCACAGTTGACTGCCTTTACTTTTGGGGTTTTTGTGCCTTGAAGGAATGTATAGTTGCTGTAAACTATGTAATATTTATTTAAAGACTATCCATTGCCTATGTACTGTCATACCTTTTAATGTATTTTCCCATCCACCTCAGCCAATTTGCCCCTCATACCTTCATAATTTCCTTTGTTCAAATTTAACACCCTGGCTTCAGATTGAACTACCTCACTTTCAAAGATAATGTAAAATTATAACATATTATGGTCACTCATCCCTAAAGGTTCTTTTACAACAAGATTATTAATGAACCCGATCTCATTACCATAATACTAGATCTGAAGTAGCCTGTTCTCTAGTCGGTTCCTCAACATACTGCTCTAGAAAACCATCCCGAGCACACTCCAGAAATTCGTCCTCCACAGCATTAGTGCTCATTAGGTTTACCTAGTCTATATGCAGATTGAAGTCACCCATGCTTACTGTATTACCCATGTCACATGTTTCTCTAATCTCCTAATTAATACCATGCCCCACACTACCACCACTGTTTGGTGGCCTATAAACAACTCCTACCAATGTTTCAAAAACAAGAAATGCTGGATTCACTCAGCAGGTCTGGCAGCATCTGTGGAAAGAGAAGCAGAGTTAACGTTTCGTAACGTTCCTACCAATGTTTGCTGCCCCTTGCTGTTTCTTAGCTGCACCCAAACGGATTCCACATTTTGTTCTTCTGATCTGAGATCCTCCCTTACTAATGTACTGATCCCATCCCTTATTATCAGCACAACATCACCTCCTTTTCCTTTTTGCCTGTCCTTCCTAAACGTCGAATATCCTTGAATATTCAGTTCCCAGTCTTGGTCACCCTGTAGCCACGTTTCCGTTATGGCAATTAGATCATACCCATTTACCTCTATTTGGGCCGTTAAATCATCTACCTTGTTGTGAATGCTGTGTGCATTCAGGTAGAGTACCCTTAACCTTGTCTTCTTGACATTCTGCATTCTAATCCTTGTTGATGCTCACCTTTATTTCGCCTGCCTTCTAATGTCACTTGCTACTTTTTCTACCTCCGTTACAAACTTTGCTTCCTTCCAATCTGATCTACCCTCCATGTTCCCATCCCCCTGACAAGCTAGTTTTAACCCTCCTCAACAGCACTAGCAAATCTCCCTGCGAGGATATTAGTTCTGGTCCTGTTAAGGTGTTGCCTGTCTATCTTGTACAGGTCCCACCTGCTCCAGAACTGGTCCCCATGCCTCAGAAATCTGATGCCCTCCCTCCTACACCAATTCTCCAGCCACATGTTCAATTGATCAATCCTCCTATTCCTATGCTCACTAGCACGTGGCTCTGGGAGTAATCCTGATATACCTGCTTTGGATGTCCTGGTTTTGAATTTCCTTCCTAACTCCATAAAATCTGCTTTCAGGACCTCATCCCTCTTCCTACCTATGTCCTTGCTACAAATGTGATCCACGACCACCCTCTCCCAGAAGGATGCCCTGCAGCCATTCCATGACATCCTTGACCCCGGCACCAGGGAGGCAACATACCATCCTGGTATGCCACAGAAACGCCTGGTCTGATCCCCTGACAATCGAATCCCCTATCACTATTGCTCTTCCACTCTTCTTCCTACTCTCCTGTGCAGCTGAGCCACCTGTGGTGTCACGGACTTTGCTCTGGCTGCACTCCCCCAAGGATCCATCGCTCAGCAGTATCCAAAATGGAAAACCGATTAGCAAACAAGATTGACTCAGGGGACTCCTGCACTGCCTGCCTGGTTCGCTTCGACTGCCTGGTAGTCCCTCTCTGCCTGCACGCTCCTAACCTGTGGTGTGACCACCTCCCTCAATGTGCTATCCACGTAGTCCTCTGCCTCGTGGATGCACAACAGTGACTTCAGCTGCTGCTCGAGTTCTGAAACCCGGAGCTCAAGCTTCTGCAGCCAGTGACATTTACTGCAGGTGTGTTTGTCGAGGACACATGGTGCATCCATGACTTCCCACACACCACAGGACGGACATTCCACTTGGCTCAGCTGACCTGCCATAACGTAACTTTAAAGCTTTTTACTACAATGAGAAGTAAAATAACTTACCAGTTACTCACCAATCAACTTCTTTCCCTGTACTTAAGAGAGAGGCAGCTACTGTAAAGGCCTGCTCGGGTCTGCAAAAATAAACCGCCCCGAGCCCGATAGAACCACATCCGACCCAAGCCCGTCCCGGCTCGATTCCTTCCATATTTTCCCGCACCCGACCCGACCATCAGTTAACTTACCATCCATTTTTCGCTTTGTTGGTGATCTGCACAAGCTTAAAATAACTGTAACAAAACCACCTTTCTAGTCCAAAAATTAAATTAACATTGGAGCCACTTACCTGTGATAGAGCGTGTCCGACCTGGCCCGACCCACCCTGAACCCAAATGCTGGACCCGGAAGTGCAGCCCAACCTGACACATGTCGTGGGGACCCATTGGGTTCGGGTCGGGGAGCAGGCCTTTAAGCTACCGGAGGCTGAAAAAGGTAGAAGAAGGAAAGAAAGAAATGAGCTGCTCCCTCACGCACCAAACTCCCACTTTACACCCTGTGCACTGAAATTTATTTTCTTCTTAAGTTATAGTTGCCCTCCTTATCAAACTCCCTTCTTCGCCTCCGCCTCCGGGTTCACCTCTTTGACCAGGAGTCCTCCTCCCGACCAGCAGACCCATTCACCCGCCTCCAGCATTCTCCCTCTACCAGGACCCCTCCCCCTGGCCACTTACCCGCTCTTGATCTCTTCATTGAAAACTGTCGGCGAGACATTGGTCATCTCAATTTCTCTGCCCCCCTCACTCACTCTAACCTGTCCCCCTCTGAACTTGAGGCACTCCGTTCTCTCAGGTCTAACCCCGACATGGTCATCAAACCTGCAGACAAGGGTGGTGCTGTTGTTGTATGGCGTACAGACCTCTACCTTGCAGAAGCTCAACGCCAACTCACAGACACTTCTTCCTACCTCCCTCTGGACCATGACCCCACCACCGAACATCAAGCCACCGTCCAAAGGACTGTCACTGACCTCATCTCCTCTGGAGATCTTCCCTCTACAGCTTCCAACCTCATAGTCCCGCAACCCCGGACAGCCCGCTTCTACCTCCTTCCCAAAATCCACAAACGGGACTGTCCCGGCAGACCCATTGTGTCAGCCTGCTCCTGCCCCACTGAACTTATTTATTCCTATCTTGAGTCTATCTTTTCTCCGCTGATCCAGTCTCTTCCCACCTACATCCGTGACTCTTCTGACGCCCTACATCATTTTGACAATTTCCAGTTTCCTGGTCCCAACCGCCTCCTCTTCACTATGGACGTCCAATCGCTCTACACCTCCATCCCCCACCAGGATGGTTTGAGGGCTCTCCGCTTCTTCCTGGAACAGAGGCCCAACCAGTCCCCATCCACCACCACCCTCCTCCGCCTGGCTGAACTTGTTCTCACATTGAACAACTTCTCCTTCAACTCCACGCACTTCCTTCAAGTAAAAGGTGTCGCTATGGGTACCCACATGGGTCCTAGTTATGCCTGTCTTTTTGTGGGATATGTCGAGCATTCTTTGTTCCAGTCCTACTCAGGCCCCCTCCCCCAACTCTTTTTCCGGTACATTGATGACTGTATTGGTGCCGTTTCCTGCTCCCGCCCTGAACTGGAAAACTTTATCAACTTTGCTTCCAATTTCCACCCTTCTCTCACCTTTACATGGTCCATCTCTGACACTTCCTTTCCCTTCCTCGACTTCTCTGTCTCCATCCCTGGGGAGAGGTTGTCTACTAATATCCATTATAAGCCCACCGACTCCCACAGCTACCTCGACTACACTTCTTCACACCCTACCTCCTGTAAGGACTCCATTCCATTCTCCCAGTTTCTCCATCTTCGACGCATCTACTCTGATGATGCTACCTTCCATGACGGTGCTTCTGGTATGACCTTTTTCCTCAACCGAGGATTCCCCTCCACTGTGGTTGACAGGGCCCTCAACCGTGTCCGGCCCATTTCCCGTACCTCTGCCCTCAACCCTTCCCCTCCCTCCCAGAACCGTGACAGGGTTCCCCTTGTCCTCACTTTCCACCCCATCAGCCTCCATATCCAAAGGATCATTCTCCGCCATTTCCGCCACCTCCAGTGTGATGCCACTACCAAATGCATCTTCCCCTCCCTTCCCCTGTCAACATTCCGAAGCGATCGTTCCCTCCACGACACCCTGGTCCACTCCTTCATTACCCCCACCACCTCGTCCCCATCCCATGGCACCTTCCCCTGCAATCACAGGTGGTGTAATACCTGCCCATTTACCTCCTCTCTCCTCACTATCCCAGGCCCCAAACACTCCTTTCAGGTGAAGCAGCGATTTACTTGTACTTCTTTCAATGTAGTATACTGTATTCGTTGCTCACAATGTTGTCTCCTCTACATTGGGGAGACCAAGCGCAGACTGGGTGACCGTTTTGCGGAACTCCTCTGCTCAGTCCGCAAGCAGGACCCTGAGCTTCCGGTTCCTTGCCATTTCAACACTCCCCCCTGCTCTCATGCTCACATCTCTGTCCTGGGATTGCTGCAGTGTTCCAGTGAACATCAACGCAAGCTTGAAGAACAGCATCTTATCTACCGATTAGGCACACTACAGCCTGCCGGACTGAACATTGAGTTCAATAATTTCAGAGCATGACGGGCCACCCAATGTACTTTCATTTTTAGTTGTTTTTTCTTTTTTCTTTTTTTCTTTTTTACATTTTTTACAACCTTTTTTTTGCCTTTATTTCATTTCACCTTAGTTTGTTCAGTTTGCTTACCCACTGTTTCTTTTTCATGTTTGCACTTGCTGCTGTTCAATATTCACTCCGTTAACACTTTATCTGTACTAATGCTTTGTCTTTCAACACACCATTAACATATTGTTTGCCTTTGCTCCGTGACCTTTTGGTCAGCTATGTGGCCTTGTCCAATCTACACCTCCTCCTTTGTTATCTTTTTCCCCACCCCCACCTCACTTGCTTATAACCTGTGACATTTTTAATATTTGTCAGTTCCGAAGAAGGGTCACTGACCCGAAATGTTAACTCTGCTTCTCTTTCCACAGATGCTGCCAGACCTGCTGAGTGGTTCCAGCATTTCTTGTTTTTATCCCTTCTTCACACTCTGTGCCTTCCAGCAGCACTTAATGCAGACAAGCAGCACTGAGAGTCCCCTCAATTTATACTCTGAAAACAATGCTGTGTCAGCTCTGCTAGAGCTTTGCTAAAGCTCAGAAACTAGTTTAAGCTAACTACCTAATTAACCAGCTGCAGCAACTCTCAGAGTGTTAGTATGCCCTTGCTTAAAACTGCAGGAAACCTCACTCGCCTCTTAACTGAAACAGGAATTTCAATTAATTGCTAGATGTAAACAAAACAAAACCTAGTCTTGAGAGATTAAGCCTTAAATTTCACTCACTTACCAACTTCTTCACACTCAGTGCAGTAGTTTAACTAGTTAAGCTACAAATTTAATACAATACTTATATCTCCCAGTATCAGTTTAAATTACTACCCCAGTTTAGAAAGGAAAAAGAAATTTAAAACTCACCAATCAATCACCTACTGTCTCACCTAATAAATGCTTCTGGGCTTCAGCTCTCAGGTCTCATTGTCTCCAGCTCCCTCTCTTGGATCACTGCTTGTTCTGTAAAAGACCAGAACAGCACCTCCTCCCTCACTTCAGCAAATTTCCACACTTACCAAATTCCCAGGTTTGGCACTCAGTCATGCAGCACTCACCCGAGCAGAACTGCGTGCTGTTAGGGAGTGAGTTCCAGGTTTTTGATCCAGCGACAGTGAAGGAACAGTGATATATTTCCAAGTCAGGATGGTGTGTGACTTGGATAGGAATTTGCAGGTGGTGGTGTTCCCATGCATCTGCTGACCTTGTCCTTCTAGGTGGTAGAGGTCATGGGCTTGGAAGGTGCTGTCGAAGGAGCCTTGGTGAGTTGCTGCTGTGCATCTTGTAGATGGTACACACTGCAGCCACAGTGCAATGGTGGTGGAGGGAGTGAATGTTTAAGGTGGTGGCTGGGGTGCCAATCAAGAAGACTGCTTTGTCCTGGATGGTGTCGAGCTTCCTCAGTGTTGTTGGAGCTGCAGGCAAGTGGGATGTTTTCCATCACATTCCTGACTTGTGCCATGTGGACAAGCTTTGGGGAGTCAGGAAGTGAGTCACTGACTGAAGAATAAGCAGCCTCTGACCTGCTCTTGTAGCCACAGGGTTTATGTGACTGATCCAGTTAAGTTCCTGGTCAATGGCGATCCACAAGATATTGGTGATGGGGAATGGTGGTGGTAACTCCATGAATGTCAAGGACAGGTAGTTTGACTCTCTCTTGTTGGGGATGATCTTGCCTGGCACTTCTGTGGCACTTGAGCACATAATCTGGTGTATTAATGACAAAGTGCTGCATTTGGATGAAATGTTAAACTGACCTTCCCATCTCCCTGCTCAGATGGATGTACAAGGTCCCATGGTACTTTGGTTCCCTAAAGAGCCAGGCTCCTGGTCAACACCACCAAATATAGGTTAACTGACCATTCATTTTACTTGCTGTTTGTACGACCTTCCTCTTTGCAAAGTAGCTTATGTATCTGCTTAAAAAAAACCAATGAGAATATTTCAAAATTATTATATTGACGATGAAGCACTTTGGAATATCCTGAGGATGTGAAAAGTACTATATAAATGAAAGACAGGGTTTGGCCTATGTGATACATTGCACATATATACTGTGTCTTCTGCAAAACGAGTTTGAAAAATGCTCCCTCAATGTTTAACTCCGCAGGCTGCACTGATCAGGATTTGCTATCAGTGTTTAACAGACTGACAGCACTGAGACGTTTTGGTTGTACAATTCCATTCACTGCGAGAAAGCAACATGAAAGCACTTTTCAAAATGCCAGGGTACATGACACTCTTCAGGATAGAAATTGTGGAATATACTACAGCAGTGTCAACCTTAGCTCAATGGGAGCATTCTTGCTGCTAAGTCAGAAGGTTTAAGTCCTACACCAGAGAGCTAAGCACAAAATATGTACTGATTGTGAAGAAGGGAGTTTGGAAAGTGACTGGATTTTGAAGACATTGTTAAGGGCACTCTACCTGAATGCACACAGCATTCGCAACAAGGTAGATGATTTAAAGGCCCAAATAGAGGTAACTGGGTATGATCTAATTGTCATTACGGAAAGGTGACTGCAGGGTGACCAAGACTGGGAACTGAATATTCAAGGATATTCGACATTTAAGAAGGACAGGCAAAAAGGAAAAGGAGGTGGTGTTGTGCTGATAATAAGGGATGGGATCAGTACATTAGTAAGGGAGGATCTCAGACCGGAAGAACAAAATGTGGAATCTGTTTGGGTGCAGCTAAGAAACGGCAAGGGGCAGCAAATATCGGGAGGAGTTGTTTATAGGCCACAAAACAGTAGTGGTAATGTGGGGTATGGTATTAATCAGAAGATTAGAGAAGCATGTGACATGGGTAATGCAGTAAACATGGGTGACTTCAATCTGCATATAGACTGGGTGAACCTAATGAGCACTAATGCTGTGGAGGATGAGTTTCTGGAGTGTGTAAGGGATGGTTTTCTAAAGCAGTATGTTGAGGAACCGACTAGAGAACAGGTTATTTTAGATCTAGTATTATGTAATGAGAAAGGGATCATTAATAATCTAGTTGTAAAAGAACCTTTAGGGATGAGTGACCATAATATGATATAATTTTACATTATCTTTGAAAGTGAGGTAGTTCAATCTGAAGCTAGGGTGTTAAATTTGAACAAAGGAAATTATGAATGTATGAGGGGTAAATTGGCTGAGGTGGATTGGGAAAATACATTAAAAGGTATGACAGTACATAGGCAATGGATAGTCTTTAAAGAAATATTACATAGTTTACAGCAACTATACATTCCTTCAAGGCACAAAAACCCCAAAAGTAAATGCAGTCAACCGTGGATAACAAAGGAAGTTAAAGATTGTATAAGATTAAAAAGGCCTATAAAGTTGCCAGAAATGGTAGTAAACCTGAGGATTGGGAGGATTGTAGAATACATCAAAGGAGGATGAAGAAACTGATAAAGAAAGGGAGAATAGAATATGAATGTAAGCCAGCAAAAAAATATGAAAATGGACTGTAAAATAGGTAGGTAAAAAGGAAATGTTTGGCTGAGACAAATGTAGATCCATTACAGGCAGAGTCAGGAGAATTTATAATGGGGAATAGAGAAATGGCAGAGAAGCTAAGTGATTACTTTGTGTCTGTCTTCACTGACGAAGATACAAGAAATCTCCCAGAATTAGAGATCCAAGGGATTGGGGGAATGAGGAATTGAAGGAAATTAGTATTAGTAAGAAGGTTGTATTGGAGAAATTAATGGGGCTGAAGGTTGATAAGTCCCCAGGACCTGATATTCTACATCCAAGAGTGTTAAAAAAGGTAGTTATGGAGATAGAGATCATCGTCCAAAATGCTATAGATTCAGGAGAGGTTCCTACACATTGGAAGGTCGCAAATGTCACCCCACTATTTAAGAGGGAGAGAGAGAAAACAGGGAATTACAGACCTGTTAGCCTTACATCAGTCGCTCGGAAAATGCTAGAATCTATTCTAAAGGCTGTGATAAATTGACACTTGGATGATAATGATCTGATTGGGCATAGTCAACATGGATTTATGAATGGGAAATCATGTTTGCTGAACCTGTTGGAGTTTTTTGAGGTTCTTACTAACAGAATTGTTAAAGGAGACATGGTATACTAGGATTTTCTGCATCCCCAAGCTTCTGTCTGGATTGACTCCCATTGTAAACTCTTACACCTGCTTCCTGCATTCAGTCATTTGGGGCAGAACCAGGAGAAATTAGGATGCTTGATATCATCCTGCCTCCTGAGATCGGAATCATGGGAACTCTGCCACATACCCCATCCCACCCCTTCCTCTGGTTGGAATATCTCAACTGGATCAAAAAAGGGTGGAAGCCCAGCGGTTCCACATTCTGCTCCAAATTCCAACCCCCAACCAGATTGTATAATTTTCATGCTTTAAAGACACTGGAATGACTGGCCCTATAAATTTAATCCTTAACCTTCACTTTATTGCATAGAATTGCATAGCGTTTTATGGGAGCTGTATGTAGCATAGTGGTTATGTTACTGGATTAGTAATCGAGATAGGCTCTGAGTTAATAATGTGGAGTATGTGTATAAAAATCCCAACACAATAGGTAGGGAAAGTAAATAAAATGTTTGTATTAGTGTCGAAGATATTTTAATAACTTAAACGGAGACTTGGAGATTCGCTGCTAGGAGTTTATTGACGTGATATCACGGAGAGCCTGTACAGTCCGCACTGCAAGCAGCACTCTCTCGAACAAAAGAAGAGTGCTTACATTTATACACCAAAGTAAACGACTTTGCGCTATCAGTTCACATTCCTTGACATTAGTCATCCCAGACCCCATCAATTGTCCTTGAGTCTTACATTCCTTATCATTAATCTTACAGAGATGGGTAGTATTGTTTCAAAAGAGCCCATTGTTCCAAATAACAAAGGGTTACCTGATTATACCACAAAGGAACAAATGTCCTGATAATTACAGGAATCACAGGCATCATCTAGTCTACATGGTTCCACATCATCAGCATTTACTTTTAACTATTTCATTCCTGCTTAGCAAGCATAATTCTTTTACTTATTTTCCCATGATTATTATTTTCTTCCACAATTAGTAAGGGTGGACATGGAGCTACTGTATTATTATTCCCCTTAATGGTGCCATATCTTTTATGTGTCCCACCATTAAGGATCAAACTACTACAGAAACATAATACCGGCTTGTGGGTTTGAGGTGAGTATATGCAGTTTATGTGATCGACATTACTGATGATCAGAAAGAATTCAGCAGGGATTCCTAACTGCATGTTCTGATTACTCACAGTACACTCATCAAAACTACCCATACTTCCCACAGTATCTTTATAATGGTTATAATACCAAAGGTAAAAGAAAGACATACATTTATATAGCGCTTTTCATAGCCCTAGGACATCCCAAAGGGCTCTACAGTCAGTGAAGTGCTTTAAAAAGTGCAGTCGCTGTTTTAATGTTGGAAACACAGCAACCAATTTGCACACAGCAAATTGATCAGATAATCTTAGTGGTGTTGGTTGAGGGATAAATATTGGCCAGGGAGGACTCACCAACTATTCTTTGAATAGTGCCGAGGAATCTTTACCTCCACCTGAGTGGGTAGACAAGATCTTGCTTTCACATCTCATCAAAAAAACCACCGTTTTGGATACTGTTGGGGGGGACGACTTACCAGGGGTAAGCAATGGGGTACAGGTCTCTGGCACAGAGTCTGTCCCTGTCGCTCAGAAGGGAAGGGGGAAGAGGAGCAGAGCATTAGTCATTGGGGACTCCATAGTTAGGGGAACAGATAGGAGGTTCTGTGGAAACGAGAGAGACTCACGGTTGGTGTGTTGCCTCCCAGGTGCCAGGGTTCGTGATGTCGCGGATCGTGTTTTTGGGATCCTTAAGGGGGAGGGGGAGCAGCCCCAAGTCGTGGTCCACATAGGCACCAACGACATAGGAAGGAAGAGAGATGGGGATTTAAGGCAGAAATTCAGGGAGCTAGGGTGGAAGCTTAGAGCGAGAACAAACAGAGTTGTTATCTCTGGGTTGTTGCCCGTGCCACGTGCTAGCGAAGCGAGGAATAGGGAGAGAGAGGAGTTGAACACGTGGCTGCAGGGATGGTGTAGGAGGGAGGGTTTTGGTTTCCTGGATAATTGGGGCTCTTTCTGGGGTAGGTGGGACCTCTACAAACAGGATGGTCTTCACCTGAACCAGAGGGGTACCAATATCCTGGGGGGGAGATTTGCTAGTGCTCTTCGGGGGGGCTTTAAACTAATTCAGCAGGGGAATGGGAACCTAAATTGTAGTTCCAGTGTACAGGATGTTGAGAGTAGTGAGGTCAGGGATAAGGTTACAAGGACACAAGAGGGCACTGGCAAGCAAGAACTTGGTTTAAAATGTGTCTACTTCAATGCCAGGAGCATCCGGAATAAGGTGGGTGAGCTTGCAGCATGGGTTGGTACCTGGGATCTCGATGTTGTGGCCATTTCGGAGACATGGGTAGAGCAGGGACAGGAATGGATGTTGCAGGTTCCGGGATTTAGATGTTTCAGTAAGAACAGAGAAGATGGTAAAAGAGGGGGGGGTGTGGCATTGTTAATCAAGGAGACTATTACGGCGGCAGAAAGGACGTTTGAGGACTCGTCTACTGAGGTAGTATGGGCCGAGGTTAGAAACAGGAGAGGAGAGGTCACCCTGTTGGGAGTTTTCTATAGACCTCCGAATAGTTCCAGAGATGTAGAGGAAAGGATAGCAAAGATGATTCTCGACAGGAGCGAGAGTAACAGGGTAGTTGTTATGGGGGACTTTAACTTTCCAAATATTGACTGGAAATACTATAGTTCGAGTACTTTAGATGGGTCAGTTTTTGTCCAGTGTGTGCAGGAGGGTTTTCTGACACAGTATGTAGACAGGCCAACCAGGGGCGATGCCACATTGGATTTGGTACTGGGTAATGAACCAGGCCAGCTGTTAGATTTAGATGTAGGTGAGCACTTTGGTGATAGTGATCACAATTCGGTTAGGTTTACCTTAGCGATGGGCAGGGACAGGTATATACCGCAGGGCAAGAATTATAGCTGGGGGAAAGGAAATTATGATGCGATTAGGCAAGATTTAGGATGCGTAGGATGGGGAAGGAAACTGCAGGGCATGGGCACAATCGAAATGTGGAGCTTATTCAGGGAGCAGCTACTGCGTGTCCTTGATAAGTATGTACCTGTCAGGCAGGGAGGAAGTTGTCGAGCGAGGGAGCCGTGGTTTACTAAAGAAGTTGAAGCGTTTGTCAAGAGGAAGAAGAAGGCTTATGTTAGGATGAGACGTGAAGGCTCAGTTAGGGCGCTTGAGAGTTACAAGCTAGCCAGGCAGGATCTAAAGGGAGAGCTAAGAAGAGCGAGGAGAGGACACGAGAAGTCATTGGCGGATAGGATCAAGGAAAACCCTAAGGCTTTCTATCGGTATATCAGGAATAAAAGAATGACTAGAGTTAGATTAGGGCCAATCAAGGATAGTAGTGGGAAGTTGTGTGTGGAATCAGAGGAGATAGGGGAAGCGTTAAATGAATATTTTTCGTCAGTATTTACAGTTGAGAAAGAAAATGTTGTCGAGGAGAATACTGAGATACAGACTACTAGGCTAGATGGGATTGAGGTTCACAAGGAGGAGGTGTTAGCAATTTTGGAAAGTGTGAAAATAGATAAGTCCCCTGGGCCAGATGGGATTTATCCTAGGATTCTCTGGGAAGCCAGGGAGGAGATTGCAGAGCCTTTGTCCTTGATCTTTATGTCGTCACTGTCGACAGGAATAGTGCCGGAAGACTGGAGGATAGCAAATGTTGTCCCCTTGTTCAAGAAGGGGAGTAGAGACAGCCCTGGTAATTATAGACCTGTGAGCCTTACTTCGGTTGTGGGTAAAATGTTGGAAAAGGTTATAAGAGACAGGATTTATAATCATCTTGAAAAGAATAAGTTCATTAGCGATAGTCAGCACGGTTTTGTGAAGGGTAGGTCGTGCCTCACAAACCTTATTGAGTTTTTCGAGAAGGTGACCAAACAGGTGGATGAGGGTAAAGCAGTGGATGTGGTGTATATGGATTTCAGTAAGGCGTTTGATAAGGTTCCCCATGGTAGGCTATTGCAGAAAATACGGAAGTATGGGATTGTAGGTGATTTAGTGCTTTGGATCAGAAATTGGCTAGCTGAAAGAAGACAGAGGGTGGTGGTTGATGGCAAATGTTCATCCTGGAGTTTAGTTACTAGTGGTGTACCGCAAGGATCTGTTTTGGGGCCACTGCTGTTTGTCATTTTTATAAATGACCTGGATGAGGGTGTAGAAGGGTGGGTTAGTAAATTTGCAGATGACACGAAGGTCGGTGGAGTTGTGGATAGTGCCGAAGGATGTTGTAGGTTACAGAGGGACATAGATAGGCTGCAGAGCTGGGCTGAGAGGTGGCAAATGGAGTTTACTGCGGAAAAGTGTGAGGTGATTCACTTTGGAAGGAGTAACAGGAATGCAGAGTACTGGGCTAATGGGAAGATTCTTGGTAGTGTAGATGAACAGAGAGATCTTGGTGTCCAGGTACATAAATCTCTGAAAGTTGCCACCCAGGTTAATAGGGCTGTTAAGAAGGCATATGGTGTGTTAGCTTTTATTAGTAGGGGGATCGAGTTTAGGAGCCACGAGGTCATGCTGCAGCTGTACAAAACTCTGGTGCGGCCGCACCTGGAGTATTGCGTGCAGTTCTGGTCACCGCATTATAGGAAGGATGTGGAAGCTTTGGAAAGGGTGCAGAGGAGATTTACTAGGATGTTGCCTGGTATGGAGGGAAAGTCTTACGAGGAAAGGCTGAGGGACTTGAGGTTGTTTTCATTAGAGAGAAGGAGGAGGAGAGGTGACTTAATAGAGACATATAAGATAATCAGAGGGTTACATAAGGTGGATAGTGAGAGTCTTTTTCCTCGGATGGTGATGGCAAACACGAGGGGACATAGCTTTAAGTTGAGGGGTGATAGATATAGGACAGATGTCAGAGTTAGTTTCTTTACTCAGAGAGTAGTAGGGGCGTGGAACGCCCTGCCTGCAACAGTAGTAGATTCACCAACTTTAAGGGCATTTAAGTGGTCATTGGATAGACATATGGATGAAAATGGAATAGTGTAGGTCAGATGGTTTCACAGGTTGGCGCAACATCGAGGGCCGAAGGGCCTGTACTGCGCTGTAATGTTCTATGTTCTATGTTCTAAAAGTGCAGCACCTCCTCAGTACTGCACTGGAGCATTAGCCTGGATTTTCTGCTCAAGTCTCTGGAACACAACTTAAACTCACAACCTTCTGACTCACAGGCAAGAGTCGTAACAACTGAACCATGGTAATGCTAGCACCCGTATAAGCTTTAAATATGTGCAGTTAATACGTAAGCACATTAGTGGTCACTGGACCACTTGTCCCTCTTGCACACATGCTCATTGATAATATTACAAGTTTTTTTTCTGGACGGTCCATATATGTGAAGGGTCCCACATGTCCTTGAGAACCTTCACTCCCCTATCACTCTAGATATTAATTACAGAGAGGCTTATTCTTTATGCACACTCCCATAACCCCTCACCAGACACTGTGGCATCTGTCCTGCAATTAACATTCCATTCCCAAACCACTTTATACCTAACTTCGAAGTCTTATACCTTTTTGCGCCCAGAGTGGCTGTAAAGCAAAATACCACAGATGCTCTAAATCTGAACTAAAAACGGAAAATGCATGGAAACACTCAGCAGTCAGGCAGCATCTATGGAGACAGGAAGGTCGGATAACAGTTCAGGTCAATGACCTTTGGTCGTGGATTGGAGAGGCCAATGTGGAGATGGGATCCAAAATGCTTTACCAAGAATGCCTATTGATTGTGTCATCATTTAAAGAGAATATAAAGGAGTAGAGGGAAGAGGAGAGATGGGACTCGAGTTATATAACTCCAGATAGGGAGATATGATTCTATGCATAATGATGGCAATTGATTTAGTGATCATTTTCATGACTGTCCCAAAGTGGTTGTTATGTGGCCCCTATCCATCAGTTTAGACTGTTGTATGGAATCTCTATTGACGTCCCCACATTGGCAGGACAGGAAATAATGTTTTTAAATTTTAAACTTATGAAGGTGACTCCATGACGGATCCTCATAATAAAATCTCAATTTTGAAACTTGCCAGAAATATATGACCTACAATCCCATTTTTTTACATATTCTGGCACAAGTGCTTAAAAGCTTGGTGTCATTGTGTTGTCAGCAGTTGTAACAGACGGCTGCAGTTTTTAAGATGGCTGTCAGCATCCCAATCATTCACTGATCAATGTATTTTGTTTCTCTGTGGTTTAACCCCTTGCAGCCCTTATTTGGCCTCTCAGTCCGGGACCTGCATCACCCCTTCACATTATAACTGAGCAGGTTATGTCACAAGATATCACAGTGAAAACTCATAGGGAAGTGGCTAACCAGTATCTGAAGTGCAGGTGGTGAAAAGCTCTTGACAAGTAAGGAGCAGGTTTGTTTAAAGTTTGCCAAAGTCTTCAGCGTCTGTGGAGAACTAAATAATTTATTGACGCAACGCAGTTTTTAAACTCATCAGGATCTGTGGAGATCGAAACTATTTGTTTCCAGAATTCATTTCTTAACTACATCAGAAGCTATCTCAGCACCAGACAAAAAAGTTCCTTATCATGGCTATCAGGGAGGATCATCCGAGACTGAAGAATGACTTCAGTCTGTGAGTAAATGAAGAAGGAATCCGTATTTGAGAATGAACCCGAGAGCTGACGTGAGATTTCCCTTCACATTGAACACGAATACTGAGGATTTACAGCCAACAGAACAGAGACAGACGTTTAACATCAAACAATCCAGGGTTTCAGCTTTCAGAAGTCAGGCTTAGAACTGGAAGTATAGAAATGGGGACCAATTTTCTTCCTCCTTCAGCACTGAGCCAATTAAGTGGACTCCAAGTACGGCCTGCCTGTAAAAGTTACAGAGCACCTGAATTTGGTAGTTTGCGTCATTAAATGACACAGCCGCAGGCCCCTCCATACACAACGACCCCCCCTTCCCCCGCCCCCGCCATGCAGATATTCCCCCTGGGCAGACTTTGCACTACAAGTGGGGGCAGAGACAGAACCATAGCTGCAAGCCTGGAAAATATGCAGCAGTGGGATGGGGCCTTGGCCTCAGGGCAGTTGGGCAACAGCAACCCGAAGGCTCATCCAGATCTGAAGAACTTTTAGGAGGCCGCATGAGAAAAGGGGAACCCAAATTTGCAATCCAAGCTGCTTGGCCCCCTCAGATCTTCAGATCTGCATCTGACACCCTTCCAAGGCAATGAGTGGGACATGAGAATTAGGTACGCTCCCATGGGAGCACTTGGAGGTGCTGGCCCAGTCTGTGCCTTTGGGGAAGTCCCAAGAATCTTGTAGTAATGTAAAATGTGTGGAGACCCAGTGTTATGTGTTCCCCCTCCCCCCGCCACCTTAATTTTCAGTCATTAGTTCTGTAGAATCGGCATTCATGTTGGGAGGCGTAGGGTGAGGGGCAGTTGCGTGGAGGTGTTACCACTTACTTTATTAATGGGCCAGATGACATCTGTTTAAGGGTGCTGATGGAGACAGGGAAGAAATAGACACTAATGGAACGCTCGCTGGGTACTGGAGCGGTTCAAAGCACACAAATGGAGTGCCTGTATTTCGAAAAGGGACAAAGATCCATTAGCCTCAGTCCAATCCCGGGCAATGAATGGAAACTATACTGAGGAGTAGATTCATATCGAACAGACAGCGTGGGTTCCGGAGGGGTGGGAACAGCCTGCCAAATCCTTTTGACTTCTCTGGCCGACGTTCCTGATAAAAAAGAGAGCAGAAATCCCTGCAAAGTTACTGACTGGGGATTCCAGAAAGGACTTTGATAAAGGCCCATATGAAAGAGCCTAAATTTGGGTAACATCCATGGGAATCCAGGTGGAAGGTGGGGCTTGGGAAGGAATTGGATCAAGAAATAAAAGAAAAGTGGTACAGGATAGAGGTGCTGTCTTTCGGATGGGATGTTAAACTAAGGCCTGCTCTGGTGGATGTAAAAGACTCCAAGGTACTATTTTGAGGAAGGGCAGGTGTCTTGGCCAATATTTATCCCTCAATCAACATTACAGAAACAGATTATCTGGTCATTATCTCACTGCTGTTTGTGGGAGTTTGCAGCGTGCAAATTGGCTGCGGCATTTTCTGCATTTTAACGTTGACTACACTTCAGAAAAAGTACTTCATTGGCTGTAAAGCACTTTGAGGCATCTGGTGGTCATGAGAAGTGCGATACAAATGCAAATATTTTTATTGGAGGGAATAACAAGCAGCCTTTGTGTCCAATGAATGGAATGAAATGAGCAGAGGAAAACCGCGAGTGAGCCCTGGAACTGAGTGCAAACTCTGCATTTTCAGTGCCCACAGAATGAGGAAGAGCAACTTCAAAAAAACAAACTCGGATCTTGGGATATCCAGCCAGAGTGCGCGGCCCAAGACTACAGAGGGAGGCTAAGGATTTATATAGTGCATAGGGCAGGCCTCCCAAGGGGGCAGCATTTACGAACATATGAAATTAATAGACAGGAAAGAACAGCTCGTCCATCAAGCCTGCCCCACAATCATGATGGCTGGAAGATCGTGACCAAACACTACCCTCACCCCCTTCACTCCACCCCACCTCAATCTACAGACATGTAGGGGGCAAAATTTGATAGCCCCCGAAAACGGATGCCGGGATCGTGATGCACTATTAACCTGTGCCCCTTCTATCCAATGCAGGTAGCACGCAAACCTTATGCTACCTGCTCATTACCATGATTGCAGCGTGCAGCCACTGCTAAATGCACTTTTGAGTGTCTGCACACCTCAACAGGGCTCCAAGTTCATGCTAAGCTAGCACCACTGAGAGCTCGAGTCTGCACTGCACCTCTTAACACTGTCACTTGATCCGACTCACAATCAGCAGCTCAGATATTGAGACCACACGTATAAGTGAGACTTCTTTATTTTTTGGAGTCTCGTTCTTAACCCTTGCCCCAACAAGACAATGACCAATATGACAACAGGATACGTGCTGTCGTAATTCAGAAAAACTTTATTAAGAAATAATGAGTTATACTTAACAAAACTCAGGGAGGGACTTTACAGCTCCAGGATTGCACTTTCTGCTCGAGTTTTGGTCGCAGGCTGATGTGAAAACCCTTCTCAGTCTATCTGCTCTATTAGTTCTTTTGTTCTCTCCACACCACGTGCTGGATTCTCCTACTTCTGTGGTTGCGCTTCAGGAAATCCTCTTGATCTCTGTGCACTGAGGCATTGCAGACCCTGACTTTTAACCCTTTCTGACCATCAGGACACCTTGTGTTTGGCCTGATGCTTGGCTCGGACTTTGATATGTCAGTTGCTAGACTATTTTAATTGGGGCTTGAGGTGATAGGATACCTGCCAGCAGCTGTGAAAGGCTGTATTCATTCTAGTTATCATCTGACACAGACAATATGAAATTTGTACAAAAACTGGTTCTTTGTTAATTAGGCTGCTTGGAGGTTGTCAGGTTTCACAGTTCTTTTGTGCTGACACACTCAATACATTATCATTATACGTCATTAAAGCTACATTCAAGCTACATAATCAAATCATACACAATTTAATACTTGTAGAACTTTTAAAACTTAATCAAGATTTTAGGATGAATTGGGCCTGATTGATTTGTTTTAATACATTGGTATAAATCTGATTCCTCTAATTAATGTGTTTGTATCAGATTAAAGAATAAAGTAAAGCTAATTCTAACCACCCCAAAATTAACTACATGCGGACTTTAGAGGTTAGGCTAGTGTAGGATCTGCGTGTGATTAATCACCAGGCGAAAGTGCACAGGAGCCAGGGCGAGGGCGGAGGATGTGACGCCACAAGTGCCAGCTTGCCCTGGGGGTGGGGGGCGGCTGGTGAAGTCACACTAGTTCTCTTGTAGAGGTCTCAGATGCTGACCTCAAGGGCTCAGGTTAGTGACGGCCAAGTACCAGGTGCACTGGGCACCTTGCCAAAGAGCTTGTGCAATGTCACAGAGCATGGAGGATTCCAGCTCCAACTTATCTCAAGGCTTTATGCAGAGCACGGAGGCCATTCTGTCCAACATGTTCCCAGTAGTCAACTTCATCTTCGCCACTGTAGAACCCATTATGATAGAGTGATTTATGTCAACTCTGACAGCTTCAATAACAGCTCACACTGCTGGCATGTCAGTTCAGGAGGCAGCCATCTTGGTTTTGGGGCCACTGTTGGCAGGGGCCTCCAGTGCATCACATCACTCCCGCACACTGTTCTCCATCAGAGGCCTAGGAATGCCGAGGTGCCAATCCAGGAGGATGATCTTGGCTCCAAGGGATATCAGTATGTCTGCTCCTCCACCAGTCCCCCTGCTGGTGCCACTTAACAGCTGGCACAACCTGACCTAGTACACACCAAGCTGCTGCAGTCTACAACTGGGCCCACACGGCCCAGAGCTGCTATTCCGCCAAAGCCATCTGAAGTGTCCTCAATGGAAGTTCAGCTGCCTTCCACCTCCCAAACTGTAACCACTGGGAAAGGAGCACCTCGGAAAGGTACCAGGGTTTTGCACAAGGCTGATTAGTCAATTTTTGGTCAATGCTCATATTATTTGTTTGCTAAATTTGTTTTTTTGTTCAGGATTTGATGTCGGTATTTGTCTTTGCAGTGAAGTGAGCACAAGGCCAATAAGTTTGGAGTGAAAGAAGGCAGTCTGATGATGGCTGTAAAAAGAGAAGTAAAGATTGTACGACTGTTGATGTTTTGGGGATTTGAGTTAAAGCATTCCTCGTGGGCCTGTCTTTGAAAGTTGGAACAGATAGGGACGCTGGTGGTTGCAGCCTCCCCTCCTCCTCTTCCTCCCCTTCCTGCTCCTCCTCCTGGTGGTAAGGGCTGCTCAAGGTTGTACTGCAACACTCTTCTGGAACGGTTCAGATGGCGGAAGCATTGCTTAAAGATGTCTATTGTTTGCTTGACGATGTTCCTTGTGTCTGCATTGCTCACATTGTAGGTGTGCTGTGCAGGTGTGCATGGGTTCCTGACTGGAGTCGTGAGCCATGTCCGGAGTGGGTAACCCTAGTCATCTAATAGACAGCCTGTAACTTGGTTGGAATAATGGCACCAGTGAGGATTGGCACAGGATGAGAGTCATGACTGCTGCTGGGGTAGCAATGCCTGTGGTCACAGGCTACTGTACATTGAGGTAGTGATGCTAGTTTGGTGACAGAGAGAGCACAAAGCAATGTGTGCGCATGCACCTCGCCCTCCCTGGGGAAATCTGTGAAGTGCACAAAGCCTGGTGTTCCTTCATCCTGCTTCGCTCTGTCCATAGGGAAGGAGATGTAGGTGTAGAGGGCCTCAGTGACCTCCCTGATATAGCGGTGGACTGTAAACTGTGAGATGTTGCTGGTGTTAGGTGTTGCAGCTACAAGGGAGATTGTGACATAAAGGATGCGGGGTATGGTGACCTTGACAGCCACAGGCAGTGCTGTCCAGGCCCTGGTTTGAGGCTCGAGTTGTGGTAGCAACAGATGACATAACTGCATGGCAGCATCCTTGGTGAAGTGCCTCAGTTGCTCCTTAGTAAAGTTGGTGTGGGAGGAATGCTCCTTGAAGACCTTAGAGAACCTATTAACACAGAAAGAGAAGAAACTCTTCACACTGAAAATATGGCTGCTCGACACAATCTGCTCTAACAAGTTGTGCGTCAGAACCTGTGCCCTAAGCATTCCCAGATCACATCCAAACATGCAGAGAAGTGGATCACCTCACTGAGAGATCAGAAAGAGAGAGAGCAGTTGATGTGACTTCCAACCTGCTGAAATTCTACTTGACCAGCACCTTTTGCGACTTCAAGATGTCCCTAAGTGTTTTACAGTCAATGACGTACTATTGATGTGTCATCACAGTTGTAATGTGGGAAACATGACAGCTAATTTGTGCACAGCAAGCTGCCACAAACAGCAACGTGATAATAGGTGATGTTGGTTGAGGAATAGATATTGGCCAGAAATATAATGGTCAGCTGCTGCCATGGTGTGTCATTCCTGTTCTTCCTGTACGCCACAGGAGGCCATGGACAGTTTACACATTCGACTACAGATCCAGGCTTATTATCAAAGTTTGAATCCAGATTAACAAAATGATCAGGAAGAGTTTCGGAAAAGAACCAGCCAACGATTGGCAAGCACGGACAGCTCTGTCCTCTTTCATGGATGCTCCAGGTTTGCACAACTCATTTCCAAGCAATAATACAAAAGCAAAATACTGCAGATGCTGGAAATCCAAAACAAAAACAGGAAATGTTGGAAATGCTCAGCAGGTCAAGCAGCATCTGTGGAGAGAAAAACAGAGTTAATATTTCAGGTTTGTGTGACCTTGACCAAGTCTGTGGCCTACCTGTGATTCCAGACCCACAGCAATGTGGTTGACTCTTAACTCTGAAGTATACTCAGTTCTATCAAACCGCTTGACACCAGCCAAGACAAAGCAGCCTGCTTGATCAGTACCCCATCCACCACTGGCACACAGTGGCTGTAATGTGTACCACCTACAAGATGCATTGCAACAACTTGCCAAGCCTCCTTCAACACCCGTCAAATCTGTAACCTCAACCACCTAGAAGTGCATGGGAACACCACCAGCTGCAAGTTCCCTTTCAAATCACACACCCTCCTGACTGGGAAACATATTGTTGCTTGATCAAAATCCTGGAGCTCCCTCCCTAAGACCATTGTGGGTGATGACAGCAGGGGTTTAAGAAGGCAGCTCAGCACTCAAGGGCAATTAGGGATAGGCAATAAATATTTGTGACATCCACATCCCTGTCGCATTTTGAGAATTGCATTGTACATATAGTTCACTTGAGGCTACCATGCACACATGAGCCAGCAGAGGGAGCTGAAAGAGACAGTGGAGGTAAAACAGAATAAAGACTCCAATATGTTCGACATCATGCTGTCTCAGTCTTTGCCTCATATTTCCTTCTAAACATGGCTAAACCTCACTCCAATCTGGAGAACATCACAATCCCATGAACAAATACAAAAAGCTCAGCTGTTCCAATACTTTGATATGATGGGAAAGATTACAATGGGAAGTCTAGTTTGGCTATCCATTCGGGGGCCTCTTGAGATGCCGAGTGGAGAAATGAGAACCTTCCACAAAGATCTTAATGGGCAGGTTGAAGTGATGTGTTCCATGGTCTGAGACTCATGGCCACAAGTGCACTTCGGGTCATCCCTCATCTTCCACTTATGGAGCAAGTGGCAGCATCATTCATGTCCTGTGCGGATTCGTTTGAGTGATGTTCACTGTCTTCAAGGGAGGTCAAAGCCACGACCTCTGCTGCAGGGTCAGTGATGAGGTATTGGTTCTTTATGCTGCATGGGTCCCTTGATTCTGTCCCTCTGGATAGTGAGTTAAGACCAGCTGCATTAATATTAGCTGCTGTTTCCCAGAATGGCTGGTGGGCTGACTAAGATTGTGATGGATCTTGCACCTTTCCTGTCAACTACACAGGAGGGTCAGGGAGTCACTGTGGCTGCCTTCTTCACTGAACTTTCAAAATGTTCATTCATCTCCAACGTGGATCTTACTAACATCCTGGTGAATCATTTGATCAGGTGCCTATTTCATTCTAGTCTGGCTATCAGGGTGCTGTGTGCTAGAGGACTGGGCAATATTCCAATTGGTGTGATGGAGAGACACTCTGCAGACCTGTTGACGACAATGACTACCATACTGCAGAGTGAGGAATACCACGAGGAGGTGTTCATGATTGAAGTGACATCAACCCTCTCTAAGCTCTTGGACCAGCTCGGTGTCAATGTTGTCGGACCATTCTGTACTGCCATTGCAAAAGGAATCCGACGTTTCTTTGAAGGGAAATCTGCCCAGGTTCGTGCTGCTGCATTTACCGTCTTTGGGTCTTTGGCCAAATGTGGATATGAACCTTTGAGGGCTTCCTTTAAGGAAGAGATTTACCTCAACCTGGTCAGTTTGTTACTGCACCTCGACGAAGAGAGTGAGGATGTCTGCATGGCCTGTTTCTCCACATTGTGCTCGGTCAGCCCTTATATGGACTCACAGAATATTTGTGCAAGAATACAGAAACAGTCGTGGGAAGGCAGCCTGAAGTATGAGGAAATTTTGAACAGTTCATCAAAGATTTCTGAGGAGGGTTGACTCATGGGGCCTTGTCTCCAAGGGGGATGCAGCCTTCTTATCAGTCATTCCTTCCCTGAGTCTACAGGAACCCGCCCTGGAGATCACATGGATAGAGAAACTCTGCTGTTTAAGAATCTCATGTTGATGATCAAACTCAACTCCATAGCCTCACCAATCATCCTCCAAATGTTTAACAAAGCACTGAGAAAGTGTTTCTTTTTGTAGATATGTTTCTTCCTAATTTGCTCTAATTTATTATGAAATAAATAGAAATCCAGACTCATCTTTTGCTCTTTTACTTGTCCCGTTGCCATTTCATGGAGTCATTTACGGCACAGAAGGAGGCCATTTAGCCCATTGGGTCCCTGCTGGCTCTCCACGGAGCTATGCAGTCAGTCCCACTCCTGGTCTCGATCCCCATTGCTCTACAAGTCTATTTCCCTCATGTGACCATCCAACTTCCTCATGAAGTCATTGATCATTTCCGTTTCTACCATCCTTGTGGGCAGCAAGTTCCAGGTCATTACCACCCGCTGTGTAAAAAAGTTCTTCCTCATATTCCCCGTGTATCTCTTGTCTAAAGCTTTCAATCTGTGTCGCCGAGTCCTTGTACCATTTGTTAATGGGAACAGCTTTTCCTTGTCTAACTTTCAAACCTGTGATAATCTTATACACTTCAATTATTCCTTTTGCTTTGCACCATCATCCTTTTGTCATTTAATCTCTCCTGTCTTTCACCCTATCACAGACCTTCCCTTTTGCTCTTTCCTCCTTTCCCTCCTTTCATTGCCTCTGCATTTGCTTAATACCTGTTACATCTGTGACTTTTTTCCAGTTCTGATGAAAGCTCATCGAACTGAAACATTGGCTGGAATTTTACGGCCCCCAAACAAGTGGGCTGGTGGCGGGCGAGGGGATTAAAATTGAGTGGGAGGCGGGGGAGCCTTTCCCAAACATCCCTCCCGTCCCCGCTGCAATTTTACGCAGAGCGACGGCGGCAAGAAACGGCCCAGCTGCCCCAAGCCAATCAAGGCCCTCAAGTGGCCAATTAACCAGCATATTTTACCCTCGTCAGCCAGACGGTAAAGGCCTCAAGAACCCCGTCTGGTAAAACCAGGCGGCCTATTGCGGGCTGCGGGGTGGGTGGTGAACCCTCCTGAGTGGGCATACTGTGCCCCACGGAGGGCCGCCCCAAAAGCCCCCAACACTCCCCCCCACCTCGCCCCCGGCCGATTCTCCCTGGTGAGGCCCTAAAAATTTACCTGAGTTCCGGTGCTGTCCTTCCTGTTGCCTCTGCTGGTTGGCTGTAGCCCCAGCCGTGACCACCGCTCCTGGTGGCGCTGCTGGGACTAAGAGATGCCAACTCGCTGATTGGCCGGCAGCTCCTTTAGATGGGATTTCCTGCCTCAAGGAGGTGGACGTCCTGCCCAAGATCAATTCAGGGGAGTAAAATAATCCCAGCCTGGCTCCCCAGGCCCGGCGGAGGCAGGCTTGTCCCTGACTTTTTGGCTGGTGGGCAGGGCCTCCCACCCAACCTAATATTCCGGCCATTAACTTTGTTTCTCTCTCCACATATTCCAACTGGCTGAGTTTAGTTTAGTTTAGAGATACAGCACTGAAACAGGCCCTTCGGCCCACCGAGTCTGTGCCAACCATCAACCACCCATTTTATACTAATCCTACACTAATCCCATATTCCTACCACATCCCCACCTGTCCCTATATTTCCCTACCACCTACCTATACTAGGGGCAATTTATAATGGCCAATTAACCTATCAACCTGCAAGTCTTTGGCTGTGGGAGGAACTCGGAGCACCCGGAGGAAACCCACACAGACACAGGGAGAACTTGCAAACTCCACACAAGCAGTGCCCAGAATTGAACCCAGGTCGCTGGAGCTGTGAGGCTGCGGTGCTAACCACTGCGCCACTGTGCCAGCCAGTATTTCCAGCATTTTATGTTTTTAGTTACGATTTCCTGTACCTGCAGTTTTATGCTTTTAATCTAAGTAATCTGTTGTAATAAATTGACTCCCAGCCTGAGGGTCAGCCTGGGAGGCAATTTTAACAGTCAGAGTTCATGAATATTTCAACACACAGCTGCGTGACATAAACAGGCAGCTCCTTTAGAACTTTACTGCTGCTTCTCAAGTGTCAGCACTTCATAGGATCCCGGTTTAATGACTGGGAGGTGTCTATACACCCTGAACCCTTGGAGCACTAAAGCTGGCCTCCTGACAATGTAATTCTGCCCACTTTTCAGAGTGCAGCAGCACTTTAAGAGCTGCAGCAGCAATTCCAATTCACCTCCTCCCACCCCTCCCTCGCCTACCCCCCCCCATCCCCCGCCCCCCGCATTTCACAAGGTGACTTAATGCTCCCGGTGCATAAGAAAACAACAAAGGCAGTTTATTTAAATTATGGAAAGTACCCCACCTTTCAGAATCCCACCATAGCCTCAGCCCTCCCTAACTCTACAACCTCCTTCCCCCCTACAACCCCTGACATCTCTGCACTCCTCCAATTCTGGCCTCTTGCACATATCCCATTTTCATCGCTCCACCATCGACTTTGGTTGCCTAGATGCTGAGATCTGGAATTCCCTCCCTAAACCTCTCCAGCTTTCTACCTCACTCTCCTCATTTCATACACTCCTTCTTTGGCCAAGCTTTTGGCCACCGGTCCTGATATCTCCTTATGCGGCTCAGTGTCAAATTTTATCTGATAACGCTTCACTACATTAAAGGTGCTATATAAATGCAAGTTGATATTGCTTGAGTTGCCACTCTCCCAGTGTGGGTGTGCACAGAAGTGCTGCAAGGCCAGGGATTGTAAACCACAGAATCGTCACATCATCAGAAGGCAGATGGATGGGCAACACTCTCATTCACTTCCCAATGACTGGCTCCAGAGCACCCTAGTCAGAAGGCTGGAAACAAGCTGGCTGCCTGCCCTCTCAAGGAGAGAAAGTGCTCGGAATAAAAATAGTCGGAAGCAGGAAAGAAGGTAAATTATAAGGTGGCAGCAGGGAATTAAAGACAGAAGGAAGGGTTCTTTGATTGCAAAATTGCATGAAAAGAGAGAAAACAAACTTTCAGGATACAAGAAGAAAATGCTGGAAATGCGCAGAAGGCCAGTCAGCACGAGGAGGAGGTAAGAGAGCTCCATGGAATTCTTTGCTGCTCATCGAGATGAGGAGATGCTAGTGCTGGGGGATGGGACACTTTCCATTTCAGGCACCCAGTGATAGCAGCAAATCACTCTGGTTAAGTGTAGCGGAGTGAGATGAAGGCTAAAGCTTCCTCTACTCTGGCCCAGTAATTTTTGTCTTATTCTTCCATGGGATGTGGACGTCACTGGCAAGGCCAGCATTTGTTGCCCATCCCTAATTACCCTTGAACTGAGTGGCTTGCTAGGCCATTTCAGAGGGCAGTTAAGAGTCAACCACATTGCTGTGGGTCTGCAATCACACGTAGGCCAGACCAGGTAAGGATGGCAGATTTCCCTCCCTAAAGGACATCAGTGAAGCAGATGGGTTTTTACGACAATCAATGATAGTTTCATGGCGCCATTACTGAGACTAGCTCTCAATTGCAGATTTTTATTAATTAATTGAATCTAAATTCCACCAGCTGTCGTGATGAGATTTGAACCCATGTCTCCAGGACATACGCCTAGGCCTCTGGATTACTAGTCCAGTGAAATTACCACTTCCACTAACCCACCGTCTCCCCCTCAGCACTAGCTCCAGAAGACCACACTACAGTTTCGACTCCCCCACCATTTTCCACCCACCCATATTTAAGAGCCATTGATAAATATGCCATATTAAGGGCAGATTTGTTGCTATCGGCTCATGCTCATTATGGATTGACACTCATTTCACAGAGAACGCCAGCAGACAGAGAGGACTCTCATCCCATTGGTCAGGGCTGGGATTGAACCTTGATCCCATAGGTGAAAAGCCAGTGCCTAACTCACTATACTGACAATTGCCCTGACAGGAAGTTAAAACTGTACCCAGTTGCAGCTCCTCACAGACTGCATGGATCGGTTGGAGCAGCAACTGGATGCACTTAGGAGCATGCAGGTGGCAGAAAGTGTCATAGACAGGAGTTTTAGAGAAGTGGTTACACCCAAGGTGCAGGCAGTTAGATGGGTGACCGCTAGAAGGGGCAGGCAGTCAGTGCAGGAATCCCCTGTGGCTATCCCCCTCTCTAACAAGTACACCATTTTGGATACTGTTGGGGGGGATGGCCTATCAGGGGAAAACAGCAGCAGCAGCCAGAGCAGTAACATCATGGCTGGCACAGTTGTTCAGCAGGAAGGGACAAAGCGCAGAAGAGCAATAGTTATAGGGGACTCTATAGTCAGGGGCACAGATAGGCGCTTCTGTGGACGTGAAAGATGGTATGTTGCCTCCCTGGTGCCAGGGTCAAGGATGTCTCTAAATGGACGGGGGCATTCTGAAGGGGGAGGGTGAACAGCCAGAGGTTGTGGTACACATCGGTACCAACGACATAGGCAGGAAGAGTGACGAGGTCCTGCAGGGGGAGTTTAGGGAGTTAGGTAGAAAGTTAAAAGACAGGACCTCTAGGGTTGTAATCTCGGGATTACTCCCTGTGCCACGTGCCAGTGAGGCTAGAAATAGAAAGATAGCGCAGCTAAACACGTGGCTGAACAGCTGGTGTAGAAGGGAGGGTTTCAGATATCTGGACCATTGGGATCTCTTCAGGGACAGATGGGACCTGTACAAGAAGGATGGGTTGCATCTAAACTGGAGGGGCACAAATATCCTGGCTGCGAGGTTTGCTAGCGTCACTTGGGAGGGTTTAAACTAGTGTGGCAGGGGGGTGGGAACCAGAGCAGTAGGACAGCAAGTGAAATAAATGAGGGGGATCCAGTACATAAGGAATGTAAGACTAAGAGGAAGAGCAGGCAGGGAGATGTTGCAGAGCACAGCGGGACTGGTGGTCTGAAGTGCATTTGTTTCAATGCGAGAAGTATAACAGGTAAGGCAGATGAACTTAGAGCTTGGATTAGTACTTGGAAATATGATGTTGTTGCTATTACAGAGACTTGGTTGAGGGAAGGACAGGATTGGCAGCTAAATGTTCCAGGATTTAGAAGCTTCAGGCGGGATAGAGGGGGATGTAAAAGGGGTGGGGGATTTGCATTACTGGTTAAGGGGAATATCACAGCTGTACTGCGGGAGGACACCTCGGAGGGGTCATGCAGCGAGGCAATATGGGTGGAGCTCAGGAATAGGAAGGGTGCAGTCACAATGTTGGGGGTTTTCTACAGGCCTCCCAACAGCCAGCGGGAGGTAGAGGAGCAGATATGTAGCCAGATTTTGGAAAGATGTAAAGGTAACAGGGTTGTAGTGGTGGGTGATTTTAACTTCCCCTATATTGACTGGGACTCACTTAGTGCTCGGGGCTTGGATGGGGCAGAATTTGTAAGGAGCATCCAGGAGGGCTTCTTGAAACAATATGTAGATAGTCCAACTAGGGATGGGACCGTACTGGACCTGGTATTGGGGAATGAGCCCAGCCAGGTGGTCGAAGTTTCAGTAGGGGAGCATTTCGGGAACAGTGATCATAATTCCATAAGTTTTAAGGTACTTGTGGATAAGGATAAGAGTAGTCCTCAGGTGATGGTGCTAAATTGGGGGAAGGTTAATTATAACAATATTAGGCATGAACTGAAGAATTTAGATTGGGGGCGGCTGTTTGAGGGTAAATCAACATCTGACATTTGGGAGTCTTTCAAACGTCAGTTGATTAGAATTCAGGACCAGCATGTTCCTGTGAGGAAGAAGGATAAGTTTGGCAAGTTTCGGGAACCTTGGATAACGTGGGATATTGTGAGCTGGGCAGCACAGTGGCGCAGTGGTTAGCACCGCAGCCTCACAGCTCCAGGCACCCGGGTTCGATTCCGGGTACTGCCTGTGTGGAGTTTGCAAGTTCTCCCTGTGTCTGCGTGGGTTTTCTCCGGGTGCTCCGGTTTCCTCCCACAAGCCAAAAGACTTGCAGGTTGATAGGTAAATTGGCCATTATAAATTGTCACTAGTATAGGTAGGTGGTAGGGAAATATAGGGACAGGTGGGGATGTTTGGTAGGAATATGGGATTAGTGTAGGATTAGTATAAATGGGTGGTTGATGTTCGGCACAGACTCGGTGGGCCGAAGGGCCTGTTTCAGTGCTGTATCTCTAATCTAATCTAAAATCTAAAAAGAAAAAGGAAGCATTCGTAAGGGCTGGAAGGCTAGAAACAGACAAATCCATTGAGGAATATAAAGACAGTAGGAAGGAACTTAAGCAAGGAGTCAGGAGGGCTAAAAGGGGTTATGAAAAGTCATTGGCAAACAGGATTAAGGAAAATCCCAAGGCTTTTTATACATATATAACAGCAAGAGGGTAACTAGGGAAAGGGTTGGCCCACTCAAGAACAGAGAAGGGAATCTATGTGTGTAGCTAGAGGAAATGGGCGAGGTACTAAATGAATACTTTGCATCAGTATTCACCAAAGAGAAGGACTCGGTGGATGATGAGCCTAGGGAAGGGAGTGTAGATGGTTTCGGTCATGTCGTTATCAAAAAGGAGGAGGTGTTGAGTGTCTTGCAAAGCATTAAGGTAGATAAGTCCCCAGGGCCTGATGGGATCTACCCCAGAATACTGAGGGAGGCAAGGGAAGAAATTGCTGGGGCCTTGACAGAAATCTTTGTATCCTCATTGGCTACAGGTGAGGTCCCAGAGGACTGGAGAATAGACAATGTTGTTCCTTTGTTTAAGAAGGGTAGCAAGGAAATCCAGGAAATTATAGGCCGGTGAGCCTTACGTCAGTGGTAGGAAAATTATTAGAGAGGATTCTTCGAGACAGGATTTACTCCCACTTGGAAACAAACTTATTAGCGAGAGGCAGCATTGTTTTGTGAAGGGGAAGTCGTGTTTCACTAATTTGATTGAGTTTTTTGAGGAAGTGACGAAGATGATTGATGAAGGAAGGGCAGTGGATGTTATCTATATGGACTTCAGTAAAGCCTTTGACAAGATCCCTCATAGCAGACTGGTACAAAAGGTGAAGTCGCACGGGATCAGAGGTGAGCTGGCAAGATGGATACAGAACTGGCTCAGTCATAGAAGACAGAGGGTAGCAGTGGAAGGGTGCTTTTCTGAATGGAGGGATGTGACTAGTGGTGTTCCGCAGGGATCAGTGCTGGGACCTTTGCTGTTTGTAGTATATATAAATGATTTGGAGGAAAATGTAGCTGGTCTGATTAGTAAGTTTGCGGACGACACAAAGGTTGGTGGAGTTGCGGATAGTGATGAGGATTGTCAGAGGATACAGCCGGATATAGATCGGTTGGAAACTTGGGCGGAGAAATGGCAGATGGAGTTTAATCCGGACAAATGTGAGGTAATGCATTTTGGAAGGTCTAATGCAGGTGGAAAGTATACAGTAAATGGCAGAACCCTTAGGAGTATTGACAGGCAGAGAGATCTGGGCATACAGGTCCACAGGTCACTGAAAGTGGCAACGCAGGTGGATAAGGTAGTCAAGAAGGCATATGGCATGCTTGCCTTCATTGGTCAGGGCATAGAGTATATAAATTGGCAAGTCATGCTGCAGCTGTACAGAACTTTAGTTCGGCCACACTTAGAATATTGCGTGCAATTCTGGTCGCCACACTACCAGAAGGACGTGGAGGCTTTGGAGAGGGTACAGAAGAGGTTTACCAGGATATTGCCTGGTCTGGAGGGCATTAGCTATGAGGAGAGGTTGGATAAACTTGGATTGTTTTCACTGGAACGACGGAGGTGGAGGGGCGACATGATAGAGGTTTACAAAGTTATGAGCGGCATGGACAGAGTGGATAGTCAGAAGCTTTTTCCCAGGGTGGAAGAGTCAGTTACTAGGGAACATAGGTTTAAGGTGAGAGGGGCAAAGTTTAGAGGGGATGTGCGAGGCAAGTTCTTTGCACAGAGGGTAGCGAGTGCCTGGAACTTGCTGCCGGGGGAGGTGGTGGAAGCAGGTACGATACCGACATTTAAGAGGCATCTTGACAAATACATGAATAGGATGGGAATAGAGGGATACGGACCCCGGAAGTGCAGAAGGTTTTAGTTTAGGCAGGCATCAAGATCGGCGCAGGCTTGGAGGGCCGAATGGCCTGTTCCAGTGCTGTACTGTTCTTTGTTCTTTGTTCTTTCCTCTTTCAGATGCTGACTGACCTGCTCTGCATTTACAGCATTTACATTTTTGGGTTTTATTTCAAGTTTTCAGCAGGGTTTCTTTTGAAAGCTTAAAGTTGTGCTGGTTAAAAACGATAAGCAATTGTCAAACAATTTTTTTTAATATATCTGAAAACCTGGTCTTTCAACCATGCGAATTTCCATTTCCAATCCTGTGATGCCCTTTGGGTTCCTGAAATTGCACCATCAAACTGGTCATCCTGCTCAATGCTTTTTAAAAGCTTAATTATCTAGGAGGTGTTTTTCAGCATCTCTGTTAAAGTAATATTCTTCCATCAGAGAAAAACCTTGCAACTGTAACCTCAATGACACAAGGGGCCAGTTTGTGATGTGCTGTCATTGCCCAGAGTACCTTTCACTTGATCCATTACACAAGCAATCCAAATAACTGCTTGTTCCTCCTTGAAAACATCTCCGAGCAGATTTAGTGAAATAATTTTTTTTTAAAAAAAACCACCAGTAAACCCTCAACCAGTCAAGACAGCATCTGCGGAGAGAGAAACAGAGTTAACGGGCTGAATTTTTCCCATTTAGAAAATTTTTGGCCGTTGGGACCATTTCCGAGTCAATTTTCCAGAAAGCGATCAATTAGCAGGCTGCCTTCTGAGTTCTGGGCGGCGAGGGGGTTGAGGGGGAGGGAGGGCCAATCAGCGCACTGGCAGCCTTCACAGTGGCTGGAGAGTCAATATGTGCTGAGGTGAAAGTCTCAGAGGAAGGCAGAGCGAAATGGCTGCAAGAAAAGGATGAGGGAACCGGCAGTCATCTCTACTCCCCGAGCACTGTCTGTAAGAGCAGTCTACAGGGACTGCTCTTACAATGGCAAGCCTCTGCCCACGGATATCCTTAGGCTTGTGATCTTGTGCCTTTTATGCTCATAATTCCTTTAACTGTCATGCCACTCTGAGCTCCCACCGTGCAGCCGCCTCCTGTGAGTTGCTGGGGCCCGTGCGCCGATGGTAAAATTGCATTACCATTGGACGATAGAAGTTAATAAGCTTGACCACCCAACTTCCCTTCCTAGCCCTATGCTAGCTGAGATTATAATGGTTCCTTCTTCATGGGTAATGTCCCCTTCCCTTTCAAAACTGCCATCACAGCCTCCTCAAAAAATCTCTCCTTGATTCTGCTTTGTCTTTGCAAATTACCACCCTATCTCCAACCTCCTTTTCCTCTCCAAAGATCTTGTATGAGTTTTCACCTCCCAAAGATGTGTCCATTTTTTACACAACTCCATGCTTGAATTTCTACAATCAGGTTTCTGCCCTTGCCACAGCACTGAAATATCCCGAATCAAAGTTACCAATTATGACCTGTTTGACTGTGAGCCTTGGCCCATGATCCCTTCTTATCTTCCTTCTCTGCAGGAACTAGGAGAGAAACCTGAGAAAGATACAGGTTCAGGGCTAGGTCTGGAGATGGTTTGGTTTGGTGGGCTTAGGGAAGGGAGGGAGGCAGCTGAATGGATGCTCTCAATCTTATTGATAAAGAAGTCCAAGTACAATGTTCCCTCCAACATTTGTTTACTGTGCGCAGCCACCTTGTCACACTGCACGGTCCATGTGGCTTTGCATGCACGCATCATAAAGGGAATGTTGCTTGTGCGTGGTCTGTTTGTTCCCTGCATGGCACATTCCACATTATTGTGTGCCCATGTACCTGTGCAATGTCGATAGAACATTGTCCAAGAGTTCCTCACATTTGCAGTCAATGTGAGGGTGGAGGGGGCATTGGCGACTGGTTCAAGGACATGGTTGGTAATGGAGTATACTGTGGGATGACCTTAAGAAGGGAGCTCCTTAAGAGCAGACTACCTTAAGAGCTCTGAAGGAACATCATCAGAGGAAGTGATGTTGCATCACACATGACCAGTTAGTTGTGAATGGAGACCCGACAGAGTAAGATGTGTTTAGAAGTGCTCGTGCAGGAACTGTTTCAATATCTATATATATATATTCCAGTTAAGTTATAATAAAACCCACATTTTCTTCGAATATTACTTGTAGTCCTGTGAATCTTACAATAGTTCACATATCAAAGGAACAAGTAATATATGGTGGCAGCAGTGGGGTATATTTTTTCTGAAGACCACCAAATATTACATGATGGCAACGTTTGGGATGTATTTTTTCTGTTGACCACCAAACATTATATAGTGGCAAAGTTTTTTTCCTGAAGAACATATTAAAAGCAAACAAAGAACAGCTAATTGCCTTCCTATAGTGGCTGGAAATCTGGTAGGAGAGCAGGTAACAAAGATACCACAACACTTCAGTGAGCCAGGACCACAAACAGGACCCCAGGAGGTGTTGAAACTCTGAGTACAGCAGGTGGTTTGCCAGGAGATCGGAGCTTTAAACTGGTCTGGCGATGGGTTGAAAAATTTGAAAAGCAGTGGCTACAGCCATTACTGTTTTAGTTTTCCTGGTTTTTCTGTTTCATAGGTGGGGCCTAAGCCAAAAAGAGCAGGAAGAACGAAACAGCACCACTGGAGGTCCAGCACAAAGTACAAGGCTGGCTGTAGCAGCTGCTGGTACTGCAAGCTGCAGCTCTCTAAAACAAAATTCTCTCTCAGTTTAAAAAAAAGCTCTCTGAGTTTAAAAAAGATCAAACAGCTGTGTAAACAACAAGCTGATCTCTCAATTAAAAAAAAGTGTAAACAATGAAAGCAGACCTGCAAAAGAAAGAATCTGTCTTAAAAAGGAAACAAAAAAGTGTGCCTGTGAAAAAGAAAACCTGTAAAAGGTCACATATTTATAAAATGCAGGCTCATAAAGACAATGGCTTTCAGCTATCTAGTTACAGTTTGGAAGGCATCAGACATATCGTCTAAATTTAAACTGTTTTGACAAAGGTTGGAACTGTGTTTTCTGGATCAAGAAATGAGCGAAGCAGAGAAATAAGTGACTAAAATTTAAATTGCACCAGGCAACGAGGGCTTACAATGGATCAATACATCAGGATTGTCAGCTGAGGATCTGAAGGACCCTAGCAAGATATGGACATTCCGGGAGCAGCAACTGAAGGTGAAGGTAATTTTCCGAGTACATAGGCTTGAGCTTGTGACCTACCGGCAAAGGCAAAATGAGTCCATTGACCAGTTTGTTGCAAGGTGCCGAGACAAAGCTCAATATTGTGACTTGGCAGATATTGAATTGTTGGAATGGGTTATAGAGCTAATAATCGCGTCTACCCCAATACAGGCCTTTCAAATAGTCCTGCTAGAAGAGAAGAAAGAGCACACCATAGATGCACTACTTCATGATGGAAGGAAATTTGAAGTTATCATGGCTGGGTGCCAACAGTTACGAGCATTGGGGGTGGCAACAACAATTGGTATGGTAACCAAGGCTCAGAAGTCTGCCAAGTCTTGTGGCAAATGCGGCTTGACTCACCCAATTCACAGTTGTCCGGTGTACCAGGACCAATGCAAAGCTTGTGGCATATGAGGGCATTGGGCAAGGCAGTGCAGAAGGCCGAGCTGACATACTGCACACAGGAATGGTGGTAGATCACATGCAGAGAGAACGCCTGCAAGACAGGATGGCAACACAACAAAAGGTTTACCGACACACATCAAAAGCCCAAGCAGGTCCATCAGGTCAGCAGAGAGACAGATTGTCAGGAGGACATGGGTGAAGAATGCACACGTGCAAACATTGAGCAAGCATTTCACATAATTAATTTGTATCAACATGTCAATGCTATTACACAATCTGAGACATTACCATGATCGGCATTATACAGAAGAGTGGTAGGCATAAGCTCAGAGTAAAAATTAACATCGGAGCAAATGCAAATATTCTGCCCATCAGTGTACTGAAGGACATGTACTGAAAGAAATGGGAATCTATGATACAACCCACCATGGCTAGGCTGACTGCTAGGTTCTCCAATCAAGTCATTGGAATGATAACCTGACAGTGCAGCTATGGGAGCTCTGAATGGCTACCACGAATGTTTTATATTGTGGACACAACTGGACCAGCTGCACAGGACTTCCAGTATGCCAAGATTTATAAATTGTCACAATACACGAAGTCAGTAACACACCGAAGATGGTAGGAAATACCCAGGGCGAGCATATTGGATCAGTCTATGTAAAGGACGACACAAAGTCTGAGAGTCTTGACACAAAGAGGCGATATGACCGAGAGTCTGCAGCAAGTACCTGGAGGCCAGAGGGATTGCCAGTGATTGGTGATGTTGCCAGTCATCATTTATTCTAAGCTTTCTAAATGAGGGAAGATGAAGGCAGTGTATGACAGGCAGGCAGGATCGGAATTAGCTCGATTGTGAGTAGGACAGAAGGTCAGACTCCTCTATCATACGTCAGGAACTTAGTATCCTGTAGAGGTTGCTAGGATATGCGACCAGCCCAGATTGTGCGAGGTCCAGTCTCCAATGGTGTGATTCACAGAGGGAACCAAAAACAACTTAGAGAGCTGTGGGACAACACTACATGTGACAACCCTGTGGTATCGTGAACACGTTCAAAGACAAAGTCTGAAGATGAACATACTGAGGCTACGAGCACAGAGGAAGAACATGCTAAGCAGGGTTCTGAGTCACCAGAGTCTCAGAGGAATCATCAAGATGAGCTCAGCTCTGGGAAGAGGTTTATGATAACAAGATCGGGATGAATAAGCAAACCTCCTTTACGTTTTTGTTTTATTCATATATAGTTAGTCTGAACCACAACATCATTGTATATTGTACATATGTTTTTATCTTTACAGAAAAGGGGAATGTTGTGGGACAACCTTAAGAAGGGACCACCCTAAGAGCTGTAGGTGAAGATCACCAGAGGAAGTGACATCACATCACACATGACCAGTTAGTTGTGGGTGGAGCCCGACAGAGTAAGATGTGTTTGGATGTGCTCGTGCAATAACTGTTTGTATATATATGTTCCCGTTAAGTTATAATAACACTCATGTTTTCGTTACTACTTGTAGTCCTGTGAATCTTACAATAGTTCACATAACAAAGGAACAAGTAATATTACAGAGTAAAGGGGCCAGACATTACCTTTGCCTCCAGAATGCTTCTGAAGTTTTGGCAGAGGAGAACAAGATTTAACAGAGCTTGAGGTGGTTGATCCAGATGTGATGTAGGATTGTTAAACCAGTTGTGTGCCAGACATTAGAATAAAGAAGAATGGAAACAAATATATACTAGGATTATCGACTTTCTAATACTATGAGCATATGCAGCATATGCTGTGAATTTAGATTAGATATACTGTGAATATATATTATGAATATATACTGCAAATATAAACTGAATATATATTGGGTAAGTGAACTGTCAATATATGCCACAAGTACATTTGCCATGCACAGGGTCTTTGTTACCTAAGTACCACAACGTTGCATGAATAATTTCATAAAATGATGCTTTCTGAATGGACCTAAGAAATAATAAATCCTTAGTTATCAGTAGTAATAGCTCCTTACATGGTCCTGTGCCAATTCTTGTTTTGTAATGCCCCTGTGAAGCACCTTGGATGTTTTACTATGTTAAAGGAAATACAAGCTGTTGTAAGAACACAAGAACATAAGAAATTGGAGCAGGAATAGGCCATTCGGCCCCTCAAGCCTGCTCTGCCATTCAATAAGATCATGGCTCCGCTGATTTTAGCCTCAACTCCACTTTTCTGCCTGCCGCCCATACCCTTGATTCCTTTGTCAATCAAAAATCTGAATAACTCAGCCTTGAATATATTCAGTGCCCCAGCCTTGACTGCTCGCTGGGGAAGGTAATTCCAAACACTAATGATCCACTGAGAGAAGAAATTCCTCCTCATCTCTGTCTTAAGTGGGAAACCCCTTAATTTGAAACTGTGGCCCCTAGTTCTAGATTCCTCCACGAGGGGAAAAATCCACTCAGCATCTACCCTGTTGAGCCCCCTTAGAATCTTATATGTTTCAGTAAGATCACCTCTCAATCTTCTAAATCCCAACCTGCTCAACCTTTCCTCATAAAACAAGCCCCTCATCCCATGAATCAGCTTCTCTGAACTGCTTCCAATGTAAGTATATCCCTCCTTGAATAAGGTGACTAAAACTGTACACAGTACTCTAGGTGCAGTCTCACCAATGCCCTGTCCCTACTGTTATACTTCATCCCCCTTCAATAAAGGCCAACATTCCATTTGCCTTCCTAATTACTTGCTGTACCTGCATGCTAACCTTTTGTGATTCATCTAAAGGATAACCAGATCCCTCTGTACCAAAGCATTCTGCAGTCTCTCTCCATTTGAATAATATTCTGCTTTTCTATTCTTCTTGCCAAAGTGGACAACTTCACATTTTCCCACATTATACTCCAGCTGCCAAATTTTTGTCCACTCACTTAACCCATCCATATCCCTTTGAAGTCTTTTTGTATCCTCCTCACAACTTGCTTTCCTAACTATCTTCGTATCGTCAGCAAATTTGGCTACAATACAGTCGATCCCTTCATCCAAGTCATTAATATAGATTGTAAATAGATGAGGCCCCAGCACTGATCCCTGTGGCGCTCCAGTAGTTACAGTTTGCCATCCTGAAAATGACCTATTTAACTTGACTCTGTTTCCTGTTAGTTAGCCAGTACTCTATCCATGTTAATATATCACCCCAACACATGTGCTCTTGTGTAGTAACCTTTAATGTGGCACCTTATCGAATGCCTTTTGGAAACTCAAATACACTACATCTACTGGTTCCCCTTCATCCATTCTTCTTGTTATATCCTCAAAAAACTCTAACTGCTGTCAATGCAAACGAAAAGCAAGCAGAGTGTACAACTTGCAGCTGATCCAATAGTAATAAATTGCCGCCCAAAGGACCCCACTGTCTTCTGGAGTCACTTGAATCCTGTAAAACAGCCGCCAAAGCCTAGTGATACTGTGGAGGTGGCAGCAGATTCCGTGCAGTTGTGCACAATGGCTTATCAGCTCAATATAAATGCCCTGACACCTCTGTGGCAACTGAGCAACAGGCCCTATACACATTGTGAATATTGCCCACTCTGCTGGGATGCAGGCTGTGGCTCTTGAACATGCTGAGGGACCAGATTCTGAAATCTCACTGCTGTCTGGTGGTCTGTGTGGAAGGGAGGCACAACCATCTTCAGCTGCTTCATCAATGACCTTCCCTTCATCATAAGGTCAGAAGTGGGGATGTTCTCTGATGATTACACAATGTTCAGCACCATTCGCAACTACTCAGATACTGAAGCAGCCTGTGTCCATATGCAGCATGACCTGGACAACATCCAGGCTTGGGCTGACAAGTGGCAAGTAACATTTGTGCCACACAAGTGCCAGGCAATGACCATCTCAAACAAGAGAGAATCTAACTATCTCCCCTTGACATTCAATGGCATTACGATCGCTGAATCCCCCACTATCAACATCCTGGGGGGTTACCATTGGCCAGAAATTGAACTGGGGTAGCCATATAAATACTGTGGCTACAAAAGCAGGTCAGAGGCTGGGAATTCTGCAGCGAGTAATTCGCTGTTCTACTGGAGGGATACTGCAGAAACTCACCAAGGCTCCTATGATAGCACCTTTCAAACCCGCGACCTCTACCACCTAGAAGGATAGGGCAGCAGATACATGGGAACACCACCAACTGCAAGTTCCCCTCCAAGCCACACACCATCCTGACTTGGAACTATATCGCCGTTCCTTCACTGTCACTGGGTCAAAATCCTGGAACTTCCTTCCTAACAATACTGAGGTGTCCCTATACCCCAAGGACTGCAGCGGTTCAAGAAGGCAGCTCATCACAAGCTTCTCAACGGCAATTAGGGATGGGCAATAAATGCTGGCCTAGCCAGCGATGCTCACATCCCATGAACAAATTAAAAAAGGGGACCCAGTGACCTAAAGGTTCAGGGCTGGAGTTACGTTGACTGACAACGGTGGTTGCCCTGTTCCAATCCAATCCGCAGCTCAGATTCCAGCAGTCAGTACAACTCAGTTATTGCCTCCCTTGTACAGGGGAACTGGTGAAGGTCTCTGCCCTTCAGCAATGACAGAGAAATGCACCGATATGTATCCACACATGGCTCCATCTCTCTTTCCATGCTCTCTCTGTCCCAAACTCTATCCCGTTCCCTGTCTCCCTCTATTTCTCTCTCCCCCTGTCCCTCACTCTCTGTCCATCTTATTCTTTCTCACTGTGTCTCACTTTCTGTCCTTCTCCTTGTCTCTATCTCTCTCCGTCTCTCTCCCTGTCTCACCCTGCCCCTCACTCTCTGTAACTCTTCCTAACTCTCTCTATCCCTAATTCTCTGTCTCTCACCCTGTTTATCTCTGTACCTCATACTTTGTCCCTCACCCTGTCTCTCTCTGTCCCTCACTCTCCGTCCAACTCCCTGTCTCACTCTGTCTCTCATTCTCAGGCCAGGATTTTATGTAGCCTCCTGAGGTGAGATTGGAGGTGGTGGGGAGAGTACGGAGTATCGCAATGGGTGGTGGTGGTGGGGGGGGGGCAGAGGGTCCGTCACTTTTCCGTTGGCCAGCGATCTTCCCAGGGAATTGAGATCTTTAAGTGACTTATTAACTGCCAATAAAAGGCCTCTCCCCGCCGTCGCTAGGATCTTTCCAATGGCGGGAGATGCCTCCGCTGCGCGAGGAGGAGTCTTGTAAAATGACGTGCCCTCCCGGCGGGCTTGCGGGGGGGGGGGCTCCCTCCTTCATGGGCAATTTGTGGCCCACGGAGGACGATACCAGGAAACAGTTTACCCTTCGGGACCCCCCTTCCCCAGACTGAGGACCACCCCCTCAGCCCTCCCTTGCTGGGGCCTTCTGACTGGACCTGGCGACCCCGCCTCATCTAAGTCTGGCCCAGGGTTCCAGTGCTGGGCCTGGGTCCAAGGCCTCGGTAGTACCGGCAGCGGCCACTGCTCCTGGTGATGCTGCCGATACTGCTGAGCTGCCGGCCAATCAGATGAGGCGGGATGATGTCTTTAAAGGGATGGGGATCCTGGCTCCTGAAACTTTGATTTAAAAAGACCGGAGGACCGCTCTGGGGTGGGGGAGGGGGGGGGGTTTGATGGTGGAATGCGGGTAGGTGCATGAGAAGGCCGAGGTGGGAATCCCCTCACTCTTTTGGCCCAGCAGCAGGAGCTTCGGCTCTCTGTCTCTCTCCCTGTCTCACTCTGTCCCTCACTGTCTGTCTCTTTCTGTCTCACCTTGGTCCTAATTCCTGTCCCTCTCCATGTCTCTCTCCATCCCTCACACTATCTTCCTCTCTTTCTCTCTCTCTCTGTCCCATTGCCTATCTCTCTCTGTGCCTCACACCATGTCTATCTCACTGTGGGTTAAAGATAAGTAAGGGCCTTCCATATTTGGATGAAGCAAATATTTCTTAAATTCCTCTTTGATCTTCCTCCTTGAAAAGACACAATGAGCATGCTTAAAACAGTCCCCTTTTTCTGAATTTAACTTCCAGAGGTCAGCTTTAGGCAATCAGTTTTTAAAAGGCCAGGAAGCCTTTGGCACCCATTTTATATCATAGGAACATAGGAGCAGGAGTAGACCATTCAGCCCGTCGAGCCTGCTCTGCCATTCAATTCCATCATAGCTGATCATCCATTTCAATGCCTTTTTCCCACACTATTCTCATACCCCCTTATGTCATTGGTATTTAGAAATCTGTCAATCTCTGCTTAAAACTCAATGACTGAGCTTCCACAGCTCTCTGAGGTGCAGAATTCCAAGATTCACAACCCTCTGAGTAAAGACATTTCTTCTCATCTCGGTCCTAAGTGGCTTCCCCCGATTCTGAAATTGTATCCCTTGGTTCAAGACTCCCCACCAGGGAAACCATCTTACCTGCATCTACTGTGTCTATCCCTTTAAGTATTTTTGTAGGTTTCAATGAGATCACCTCTCATTCTTCAAAACTCTAGAGAATACAGGCCCAGTTTCCCCAATCTCTCTTCATAGGACAGTTCCACCATCTCAGGAACAAGTCTGGTGAACCTTCGTTACACTCCCTCTATGGTAAGAATATCCTTCCTAAGGGAAGGGGACCAAAACTGCACACAGTACCCCAGGTGCAGTCTAACCAAGGTTCTATATAATTGAAGCAAGACCTCACTACTCCTGTACTCAACTCCTCTTGCGATAAAGGCTAACATACCATTGGGCTTCTTAATTGCTTGCTGCACCTGCATGTTAGCTTTTAGTGACTTATTGACAAGGATACCCAGGTCCCTTTGTGCATCTACACTTTCTAATCTCTTACCATTTAAGAAATACTCTGCACATCTATTCCTCCTACCAAAGTGGATAACCTCACATTTTTCCACATTATATTCCATCTACCAGGTTCTTGCCCACTCACTAAGTCATTCCAAATCCCTTTGAAGCTGCTTTGCATCTTCCTCACAACACACATTCCCACCTAGTTTTGTGTCATCCACAAACTTGGAAATATTATATTTGGTCCCCACATCCAAATCGTTGATATATATTGTGAACAGCTGGGGCCCAACTACTGAGCCTTGAAGTACCCCACTAGTTACAGCCTGCCAACGCGAGAATGACACGTTTATTCCTATTCTCTGTTTTCTGCCTGTTAACCAATCCTTAGTCCATGCCAGTATATTACCTCCTATCCCATGTGCTTCAATCTTGCCAACCAATCTTCTGTGGGGGTTTTATCAAAGGCTTTTTGAAAATCAACGTATACCACGTCCAACAACTCCCCTTTATCAATTCTGTTAGTAACATCCTCAAAAAAACTCCAACAAGTTCGTCAAACATGATTTCCCATTCATAAATCCATGTTGACTATGCCCAATCAGATCATTATTATCCAAGTGACCATTTATCACATCCTTTAGAATAGATTCTAGCATTTTCCCAATGACTGATGTCAGGCTAACAGGTCTGTAATTCCCTGTTTTCTCTCTCCCTCCCTTCTTAAATAGTGGGGTGACATTTGCTACCTTCCAATTTGCAGGAACCGCTCCAGAATCTATAGAATTTTGGAAGATGATCACCAATGCATTCACTATCTCCATCGCTACCTCTTTCAACATTCTGGGATGTAGAATATCAGGTCCTGGGGACTTAACAACCTTCAGCCCCATTAATTTCTCCAATACAATCATCTTACTAATACTAATTTACTTCAATTCCTCATTCCCCCAATACTTTGGATCTCTAATTCTAAGATATTTCTTGTATCTTCCTCAGTGAAGACAGACACAAAGTAATCATTTAGCTTCTCTGCCATTTCTCTATTCCCCATTATAAATTCTCCTGACTCTGCCTGTAATGGACCCACATTTGTCTTAGCCAAATGTTTCCTTCTTACTTACCTATAGAAGCTTTTACAGTCTGTTTTTATATTTTTTGCTAGTTTACATTCATATTCTATTCTCCCTTTCTTTATCAGTTTCTTCATCCTCCTTTGCTGTATTCTAAAATCCTCCCAATCCTCAGGTTTACTACTATTTCTGGAAACTTTATAGGCCTTTTCTTTTAATCTTATAAAATCCTTAACTTCCTTTGTTATCCATGGTTGACTGCCTTTACTTTGTGTTTTTGTGCCTTGAAGGAATGTATAGTTGCTGTAAACTATGTAATATTTCTTTAAAGTCTATCGATTGCCTATGTACTGTCATACCTTTTGATGTATTTTCCCAATCCACCTCAGCCAATTTGCCACTCATACATTCATAATTTCCTTTGTTCAAATTTAACACCTGGCCTCAGATTGAACTACCTCACTTTCAAACATAATGTAAAATTATAACATATTATGGTCACTCATCCCTAAAGGTTCTTTTACAACAAGATTATTAATTAGCCCTTTGACATTACAAAATACTAGATTTAAAATAGCCATTATCTAGTTGATTCCTCAACATACTGCTCTGGAAAACCATCCCTAACACACTCCAGAAACTCGTCCTCCACAGCATTGGTGCTCATTAGGTTTACCTGGTCTATATGCAGATTGAAGTCACCCATGATTACTGTATTACCCATGTCACATGCTTCTCTAATCTCCTGATTAATGCTATGCCCCACACTACCACTACTGTTTGGTGACCTATAAACAACTCCTACTAATGTTTGCTGCCCCTTGCTCTTTCTTAGCAAACAGATTCCACATTTTGTTCTTCTGATCTGAGATCCTCCCTTACTAACGTACTGATCCCATCCCTTATTATCAGCACAGCACCATCTCCTTTTCCTTTTTGTCTGTCTTTCCTAAATGATGAATATCCTTGAATATTCAGTTCCCAGTCTTGGTCACCCTGTAGTCACGTTTCCGTTATGGCAATTAGATCATACCCATTTACCTCTATTTGGGCCGTTAAATCATCTACCTTGTTGTGAATGCTGCGTGCATTCAGGTAGAGTGCCCTTAACCTTGTCTTCTTGACATTGTTCTGCATGCTAAGCCTAGTTGATGATCGCTTTTATTTTGCCTGTCTTGTGATGTCACTTGATATTTTTCTCCCTCCTGTTACCAGCTTTACTTCTTTCCAATTTGAGCTACCCCTCATGTTCCCATCCCCCTGGCAAGCTAGTTTAAACCCTCCTCAACAGCACTAGCAAATCTCCCTGAGAGGATATTAGTTCTGGTCCTGTTAAGGTGTAGCCCGTCCATCTTGTACAGGTCCCACCTGCCCAAGAACCAGTTCCAATGCCTCAGAAATCTGATGCCCTCCCTCCTACACCAATTCTCCAGCCACATGTTCAATTGATCTATCCTCCTATTCTTATGCTCACTAGCACATGGCACTGGGAGTAATCCTGAGATTACTACTTTGGAGGTCCTGCTTTTTAATTTCCTTCCTAACTCCCTAAATTCTGCTTTCAGGATCTCATCCCTCTTCCTATCTATGCCATTGGTACCAATGTGGACCACGACCTCTGGCTGTTCACCCTCTGTTCACCCTCCCCCAGAAGGATGTACTGCAGCTGTTCCGTGATGTCCTTGACCCTGGCACCAGGGAGGCAACACACCATCCTGGAGTCATGTTTACTGCCGCAGAAACACCTGTCTGATCCCCTGACTATCGAATCCCCTATCACTATTACTCTTCCATTCCTCTTCCTTCCCTCTTGTGCAGCTGAGCCACCCGTGGTGCCACGGACTTTGCTCTGGCTTAACTCTCCTGAGGAATCATCACTCTCACCAATATCCAAAATGGAAAACCGATTAGCAAGCAAGATAGACTCAGGGGACTCCTGCACTGCCTGCCTGGTTCTCTTAGACTGCCTGGTAGTCCCTCTCTGCCTGCACGCTCCTAACCTGTGGTGTGACCACCTCCCTCAATGTGCTATCCACATAGTCCTCTGCCTCGTGGATGCACAACAGTGACTCCAGCTGCTGCTCGAGTTCTGAAACCCGGAGCTCAAGCTTCTGCAGCCGGTGACACTAACTGCAGGTGTGTTTGTCGAGGACACATGGTGCATCCATGACTTCCCACACACCACAGGACGGACATTCCACTTGGCTCAGCTGACCTGCCATAACGTAACTTTAAAACTTTTTACTACAATGAGAAGTAAAAGAACTTACCAGTTACTCACCAATCAACTTCTTCCCCTGTACCAAAAAGCGAGACAGCTAATGGAGGCTGAAAAGGTAGAAGCAAGAAAGAAAGAAGGGAACTCCTCCCTCAGACACCAAACTCCACTTTACACTCTGTGCAATCAAATTTATTTTCTTCTTAATTTATCGTTCCCCTCCTTACCGAACCCGCTCAATTACCAAACTCCCATCGTCACACTCTGTGCCCTCCAGCAGCATTCTAGGCAGACAAGCATCACTGAGGATCCCCTGAATTTATACTCTGAAAACAATGCTGTGTCAGGTCTGTTGGAGCTCACAAACCTGTTTAAGCTAGCTACTTAATTAACTGCATACAGCTACTCTCAGGGTGTTAGTATACCCCTATTTAAAACTTCAAGAAACCTCACTTACCTCTTAACTGAAACAGGAATTTCAATTAGTTGCTAGATGTAAACAAAACAAAAACTAGTCGTGAGAGATTTACCCTTAAAATTCACTCACTTACCAAACTCAGTGTAAAAGAGGTTTAATCGTACTCTCTTGTCGATGAAAAGGATATCACACAAGGGGACATTGCGATGCCATTTGGCTACATTCAGATAAAGCCCTTTGGTTTAGGAGTAGGTTTTTCCAATTCGAGCTCCTGTCATGGAGAGTCTGTGTTGGATGCTGGTGCCATTACATACTCCCTGAGGTGATGCTTTGATTTGGGATGTAAAATCAACTCCTTCATGCCAAAGCAACATGGGACAACTGGAAAACACCATGCCCCATGAACAGAGCAAGGGCTCAGCAAAATGGAGCTCTTGCCAGCCCGAACTGTGACCACACAAACCAACCCGCTGGCAAATAATGGCCTCCTTTAATATCGGTTCCATTGCCAGACATGATTCTGAGCATCTAAGATGGGCACGTCTACCGAATTTTAATTTCTTCATTCAAGGAATTTGTACGACCTTGGGGAAAGAGCGGAGACTAATTGGAAAGCTCTTTCAAAAAGCCGGCACAAGCACGATGGACCAAACGGCCTCCTTCTGTGTTGCATTATCTCGGCTAACATTTCAATGCAGTACTGAGGGAGAACTGCACTGTTGGATGTTCCCTCTTTTGGATGAGGTGTTAAACCTGTCTGACCTCTCAGGTGGATGTAAAAGAACCCACGATATCATTCTGAAGAAGAGCAGGGGAGTTCTCCCCAGGGTCCTGGTCAATATTTATCCATCAAGCAGCATCACAAAAACAGATTATCTGGTGATTTATCGCGTAGCTGTTTGTGACACCTCTCTGTTCGCATATTGATTGCTGCTTTTTCCTACAGTACAACAGTGACCACACTTTAAAAAGCACTTAATTTGGTTGTTAATTGCTTTGGGGTGTCCTGAGCTCGTGTAAGACGCAATAGAAATGCAAGTCTTTCTTTGGTATTTCTTTAAGAATCTATGATCCGAAGATAAAATTGCTGGTGCTATAATTGTGAATTTTAAGAGAGGTTTCCTGCTTTTCTCTTGCAAATTTCAAGTGGCTCAGCCAAGTAATTTCTCACTTATCTATCTCGTGCTGACTCTGGGTACCAACGTGTATATCAGGTATTAGCTGCCACTTGGCATCGGACAGTAATTACAGTTACACCCAGCCAAATACACAGCCAGACACAATTGAGCAGATCCGTGCCCAGGTTCAAGTAATGGGTCACTGTCCACTGGCTCAGTGTGTAGGTGCACCACGCGATATGGCACTGTGCCAAGCAGGCAAACAAAGTCCCACCCTCTATTCCTGTTACACAGAGTTAGCCCAGTGCACCAGAAAGGGCACATGACTGGTGTTAATAAACACTCCCCACCACCTACCCTGGTTAAGGAAGCCAGTGCTCTAGCTAAGAACATAGAATAGACCATTCAGCCCCTCAAGCCCTTTCCACCATTCAATTACATCATGGCTGATCTATAGCTTAACTCCATTTGCTGATCTTCGTTCTATATCCCTCAATACCCTTGCTGACAAAAAAATCTATCAATCTCAGTTTTGAAATTTTCGATTGACCCCCCCATCATCAACAGCTTTTTGGGGGAGAGAGTTCCAGATTTCCACTACTCTTTTTGTAAAGTGCTTCCTGACATCACCCCAAATGGCCTTGATCTAATTTTAAGGTTACGCCCTCTTTTACTTGATTTCCCCACCAAAGGAAATGATTTCTCTCTATTACCTTGTCAAATCTTTTAATCATGTTCAACAGCTCAATTAGATCACTGCTTAATCTTCTGTACTCGGGGGAATACACACTAATCTATGCTACCTGCCTTTATAAGTTAACCCTTTTAGCCCCAGTATCATTCTGGCGAATATGCACTGCACCCCATTCAAAGACAATATATCGCTCCTGAGATGCCCTGAACTTTCCTTCCAAACCTGCGACCTCTACCACCTAGAAGGACTGGGGCAGTAAATGCATGGGAACACCACCACCTGCAAGTTCCCCTACAAGCCACGAACCATCCTGACTTGGAACTATATTGCCGTTCCTTCACTGTTGTTGGGTCAAAATCCAGGAACTCCCTTCCTAACAGCACTGTGAGTGTACCTACTCCACATGGACTGCAATGGTTCAAGAAGGCAACTCACCACCACCTTCTCAGGGGCAATTAGGGATGGGCAATAAATGCTGGCCTTGCCAGCGATGCCCACATCCCATGAATGAATAGATATAAAAAAACAACTGAACGCAGATGAGATCTGCTCCTCTTGGCTTTACAGTGACAGCTGCTGAAGGTGGGTACTCAGTGGGACAGCTTCATATTTTAGTGTGAAGGCCTTCATGGCCAACCAGCCTGCCAACACGCACTTCGTCAAACTTATACAGCAAGAATGGCTCCTTTGCAATGCACAGGAGAGCAGGCAAAAGCTGGGAAACTGTAGAGGAGCATACGTGACAAAGGCTGAATGAGAGGGAAAAAGAAGCCAGGAATATTGCTAGCACAGTCTTATTTTTATAGTCTGCAGATAATTCATTTCTTCATTTCTATTTGTCTCAGAGTCAGAACATTAAAGGATCATTTTGTATTTCAGTAATCTATCATTTTCTCTACTCGGTTTTATTTAATTCATTCTCAAGCTGACAAGGCCAGCATTTATTGCCCATCCCTAATTGCTTTTGAGAAAGTGGTGGTGAGCTGCCTTCTTGAACGGCTGCAGTCCGTGTGAGGTAGATACACCCACAGTGCTGTTAGCGAGGGAGTTCCAGGACTTTGACACAGCGACAGTGAAGGAACGGTGATATAGGGCTGGATTGTACCAGCCCCCCAACATCGGGGGTCGTGGTGGGGGGGAGGTGGGCCAGAAAATACCTCCGGGAGAGGCCCGCCACGTGCCTCGACGCTGGGAAGGCCCCGCCTTATTTTACTGGCGGCAGCGAGGCCTCGTGGTGAGATCCCACCCCGCCACTCAGTGACGGCAACTTCATTTAAATATGTCAATTTATTTTAATTAATGAATAAATACCTACCTCGTCACGTCAGCCGTCCCGCTGTGATATTCCTGTTGGTTGCCGGAACTCCCGCACCTTTGGATCTCCATTTGGAGATCCGAGGTGGAACACTGGAGGGGAGGGGTTAAGTTTTTAGAGTGGGGGTGAGGACCAGGATGAAACATTCCCGATTGGTCCGGGGATGGTGTGAAGGGGTAAAGGTCAGAGTTAATAAACTTTGTGCGGGGGGGGGGCAGGGGGGAGGTTGGGATTGTAATGTCAGGTTTTTTTTGGGGTGGAGAGGGGAACTAACAAACTGTTTACTCACTGGGGGTGGATTGAAACTTTTAATAAATTCTTCAGTTTACATTTTCATGTCCTGTTACTTTAAAAATTTAAATTGAGCTGAAGGGCTGGAGCCGTTTATAAATGGAACCAGTGCCTGCGCGGTGGCACCAGACGCCGTTGCCGGGGATGGAGCACCCACCCCCACACACCCCCCCCCCACCCCCCCCGCCACGTCATCAAGGGTGGGCCGAGCGTCCCGGCCACATAAATGAGCCGCCGTGCTAAATAACGCAGCGGCTCCACGGAGCACCTCCTGTGCGTGTGCTGTGTCGCTTTTGAAGCTGACTGCCAACAGCGGCGGCGAACTGTGAAAATTCAGCCGATAGTTCCAAGTCAGGATGGTGTGTGACCTGAAGGGGAACTTGCAGGTGGTGGTGTTCCCATGCATCTGCTGCCCTTGTCCTTCTAGGTTGGAAGAGGTCGTGGGTTTGGAAGGTGCTGTCAAGGAGGCCCCTCTTCCTCCACTGAGGGCAATGCACCTCCAACCAATTGTCTTTCCTTTGCTCATGTGAACTTAGTGAATCCTTGTCTTTCCAATCAAGTGAAAACTTAAATGGCAAGAGGATTTGCACCAATCCTGGTCAAGCTGTGGACCAACCCAACAACTCCTCCCCCATCTTCCAAGCTCCCAGGGTGAACCTAATCAACGTAACAGTGACAAGTTCCCAGCATCAGGAATTCTACTTAATGCGAGCTGCTCGCTTGGAAACCAACCTGCTGGTGCAGTATTTAAAAGCTGCTCGGCATAGAGTGAGAGAGGCAGAGAGAGAGAGAGAGAGAGGAGACAGAGAGAGGCACAGAAAGAAAGTGATGGAGAGGGACAGAGGGAGAGAAAGACAATGAGAGAGGGAAAAACAGAAAGAAAGACAGATAGAGAAAGAGGGCAGACGGTGAGAGAGAGAGACAGACAGAAAGAGAGTGAAGACAGAGGGCTGAATTTAATGAGCCTACCACCGAGTGGCGGTGAGCATAGAAATCGGTGGCAGTCCCGTGCGTCACATGTGCGGCTTTGCCTCCGCGATTACGTGGCGGGCAGCCATTTAGCATAATGGAGGGGGCGGTAATGCCCAATCATGAGACAGGTGCAGCCGAGGCCTCTAACAATCAGAGGACGGTGGATGGCCAGGTTCATGCTGAGCCCCAGGCTGACGCCGAGCCTCTGGTGTCGATAGAACAAGGCGTGCTGGAGTTGCAGGGAGAGGTAAGGCAATATCTGTTGGAGCTGCCAGAGGCCATGTGTAGCCATGAGCAGACGATAGAGGAGTCCATTCCTGCCATGACAGCTGCATTGTCTCAGGCATACGAGTGCATGGCTTCCTCCATCGAGAGATTGGTGAGCCTCATGGAGAGCCAGATCCCACAGATGTGCGCAGACCTGCACACTATCGCCTTGGCCATGAGCTCAACACAGCAGTGGCAAGGAGAGAGAAGGACCAGGAGCCTGGAGACTTCTCCCACTCCTCAGCCTCCTCTGGTCAGCAGGGAGGTTCCAGCGAACCTTGAGAGGGAGGAGGAGACGCTGCGTTCAACATCAGGGGGCTTCCCTCAGGGCGATTTGAGTGTGGCCCCTCCGCCAGTGAGCTCCTCAGCCCCTCCGCCAGTGAGCCCAGCTCCAGCAGCCGTGACGCCTGAGGAGAGTCCTGCATCGGTGCAGGAAACCCGCAGGCAGCCGGGGCCCTCCAGGCCTCAAGCATCCAGAGGACGGCCGCCAAGGTCATCCCAGGCCAAGGGGCAGCCTGATCAGAGCCCTGACTCCAGCCCAGCTGCTAGCGCAGGGGTCACACCGTGTAGGAGCACCTGAAAACGTATGAAGAAAAGCACTGAGCCACACTTGGGGATTCACGGGTGTTACAAACATGTTATGTGGAACATAATTAAACATTCTTTTGTGCCAATCATTAGCCACCATTGTGTGAAAACCATATTCCAATATTCCTTAATTGTGAACTCCTGACTTCCACCCTATCCCTCAGTGCAGTGCCAATGTGATCATTGCCCTCAGTATCATGGCAATGTGACTCATTAACATATGTTCTCCCATGTTCACTATCATGCACATTGCAGCTGGCCGGCATTCAAGTAACAGAGATGGAAAGGAGGCAGCCTACATGCATGAAGGTGAATCTTTATTGGATTCTCAGTGAATGGACATCAGAGTGACTGAAAGTGGGTCATTATGAGGTTGTCGCTTGCCTCCTTTGCATGTCGCTCATCATGTCTGGCTTCCACCACAGTGTTATCATCATCCATAGTTCCTTGGCCCCGTCTCTCCTCTGCGCCCTCCTCGGCTGAGGATGTTTGTCGCACAGCCGTATCCTCCTCATGTAAGGCCTCCCCACTCTGTAGTGCAGAGCACAGCAGACCACCACCATCTGTGAGACCCTCTCTGGGACATACTGCAGGGCTCCTCATCTTCAGCTGCCCAATTGCCTGCTCAATGGTCGCTCAGGTGGAGCCCTGGCGATTGTTGTACCTCAAAGGCGCCAGAAGCCATGTCTTCAATGGGTAGCCCTTGTTCCCGAGAATTCATTCCTGAAGGCAAGCAGGGGGACTGGAAAAGCTGAGGCACCTGGGACTGTTGAAGTATGTCGGTGTCGTGGCAGCTTCCCAGGAGCGGGCACACACCTGCAGGAAACACTTTCAGTGGTTGCAGACCAGTTGAATGCGGATGGAATGGAAGCCCTTCCTGTTGATGAAGGCGACTGGCTGCTTCGTGGGAGACTTGATGGCCACATGTGTGCAGTCTATCACATCTTGCACCTGGTGAAATCCAGCGGTGGCCCCGAATCCAATGGTCCTCTCGGCCTGACCATCAGGGTCAGTCCAATACCGCACATAGTCGCCACTCTGATGAGCAGGACATTGGTCACCTCCTTGATGCAGTGGTGGGCTGCTACCTGGGGCACCCCACATATGTCCCAAGTGAATCCCTAGAAAGATCCAGAAGTGTAGAAGTTTAATGCCATGGTGATCTTTAGGGTCACTGACATAGTGTGACCCCAAATCCCAGAGGTCACAAATCGTCCTGCCGAAGGCCACATAAGTTGGTGACGGCCTCCATGGAGAGGTGTAATCTTTGCTGACAGTGTCACTCGGACATTTGGAGGTAGGTGATGTGAATCCTGCAGATTCTCTGGTGTACATGGGCCCTTCTTGGCCTGGCCAGCTGCTGTTGTTCTCATCATGGAGCCCAGGGTCAGGCCCAGCTGCCTCTCGGGCCTGCCTCAGTAGGAGACGCCTCAACATGGCAAGGGGATCAAAAGCACAGGGTGTATGAGACCTATGGCAGTTGTCCTGGGGTCTTCAGATTGCTTCAGATGCAGATGACCCTGCCTTGGCAAATATGTTTATCACTGCTCGGTGGAATGCCTGATGTACCTCAGAACTCAAACTTACTGATGGACCACCATCTTTTCTGGCAGTGTGAGACCACACACAGTAACACAGTAGTTATGATACCCTCTGCTGGTCCCCCTGATGCACCCAACCTAGACCCCTGCATAGCCCCTGAATACACATGTCCCCCTTGCAGAGCCTACATCAGCGGTGCAACTGTGGCAGCTGAGCCTCCCACTTCTCCTGTGCTGCAATGGTCAGGATACTTCCCCGTCATGGCACTGAGGCCTCTTGCCTTGGTGCCACCAGCTTTCAATGATGCAAAGCTGAAGGCACATGAGTGCCACTCGCCATCCACATAATCATTGTCCAGTCATTAAATCGGAGATAATTACTTTTAGATTCATGTTAAGCAGTATTTCACCAATTTAAAATAGGTTGCTGTTGCGTCGGGATGTAAATACTGTTAAGGTATTTCCCCCACCTCTGACAAAATTGGAACACTACAGAACAGCGCCAGGTTTCGGCACAGCTGGCTTCGCAGTGAGAGAGAGGGAGAGAATGAGAGAAAGAAAGTGTGAGGGAGAGGGTGCAAGTGAGAGATAGAGAGAAAGAGACAACCCCAAGGTTGTCTGGGAGTTCCCTGGAGTCAAGGATCGACCTCCTGGCACTACTGCTGGCAACTCGGATGAAAATGTGGAAATGAAATTGGCGGTTTGTTTGATCAGTACATTAAGAGCAAGAGGATAACTAAGAAAAGGGAAGGGCCTATCAGAGATGTACAAGGAAACTTATGCGTGGATGCAGAAGATGTGGGCGGGGTTATTAATGGGTTTTTTGTTTCTAACTTTGCAAAGAAGAGGGATGATGCAGACATCGTAGTTAAAGAGGAGTGTGAAATATTAGATACAATAAGCATAATGAGAAAGATAGTACGAGAGAGTCTGAAAGTGGATAAATCAGCAGGGCCAGATAGATTGTATCCCAGGTTGTTAAAGGAAGCCAGGGAGGAAATAATGGATGCACTCAGGATCATCTTCAAATCCTCACTAGATACAGGCGAGGTACAAGAGGATTGGAGGTCTGTGAATGTTGTACCCATTGTTTAAAAAGGGTGCGAAGGATAGGCCAAATAATTACATGCTGGTCAGTCTGAGCTCGGTGGTGTATTAGAATCAATTCTGAGAGTAGGATAAACTAACACTTAAAAAGGCACGGATTAATCAGGGATAAGCAGTATGGATTTGTTAAGGGAAGGTCTTGTCTTACCAACTTGATTGAATTTTTTGAGGACATAACAAGGAGGATTGATGAGGGTAGTGCAGTGGATGTTGTCTACATGGATTTTAGTAAGGCATTTGACAAGGTTCCACATGGCAGACTGGTCAGAAAAGTATAAGCCCATGGGATACAGGGGAATGTGGCAAGTTTGATTCAAAATTGGATCAGGGACAGGAAACAAAGAGTAATAGTCAACGGATGTTTTTGCGAATGGAAAGTGGTTTCCAGTGGCGTTTTAAAGGGTTCAGTGTTGGGTCCCTTGCTGTTTGTGATATATATTAATGATTTAGATTTAAATGTGGGAGGCATGATTGGGAAGTTTGCTGATGACACAAAAATTGGCCGTGTAGTTGATAGTGAAGAGGATAGCTGTAGAATCCAGAATGATATCAATGGTTTGATTAAGTGGGCGAAAAGTGGCAAATGGAATTCAATCCAGAGAAGTGTGAGGTAATGCATTTGGGGAGGGCAAATAGAGTGAGGGAATACACAATAAACGGGAGGATATTGAGAGAGGTAGAAGAAGTGAGAGACCTTGGAGTGCATGTCCACAGGTCCCTGAAGGTGGCAGGACAGGTGGATAGAGTGGTGAAGAAGGCATATGGAATGCTTTCCTTTATTGGCCAAAGTATAGAATTCAATAGCAGGGATGTAATGCTGGAACTGTATAAAACACTGGTTAGGCCACAGCTGGAGTATTGTGTACAGTTCTGGTCACCACATTACAGGAAGGCCACAATTGCTCTGGAGAGAGTACAGAGGAGATTTACAAGAATGCTGCCAGGGCTCGAAAGTTACAGCCATGAAGAAAGATTGAATAGGCTGGTGTTGTTTTCCTTAGAACAGAGGAGGCTGAGGGGTGGCTTAATAGAGGTGTACAAAATTATGAGGGGCCTAGATAGAGTAGACAGGAAGGACATGTTTCCCCTAGCGGAGAGGTCAATTACCAGGGGGCACAGATTTAAGGTGATTGGTAGAAGGATTAGAGGGGACATGAGGAAATTATTTTTTACCCAGAGGGCAGTGGGTGTCTGGAATTCACTGCCTGGATCGGTGGTGGAAGCAGAAACCCTCAACTCATTTAGAAAGGTACCTGGACATGCACCTGAAGTGCTGTAACCTGCAAGGCTATGGATCAGGTGCAGGAAGGTGGGATTAGATTGGGCGGCTAGTTTTTTCAGCTGGCGCAGACATGATGGGCTGAATGGCCTCCTTTTGTGCCATAACTTTTCTAAAGTTCTATGGTTTGTGCGAGCACCAGACCTGTCGCTCTAGATCAGCGAGTTCTGATGTCAAGATCTTCCCGCCTCCAGTGTGGTGGAAGAAAACTCAGGAAAGGCTGTGGTCAGTGGACAGCACCGCTCAGTACTGGCATCCCCAGTGGGGTTGCCAAGTTTGGACCAAAACTAGACAAGGGGGTGAGATGGATTCACAAAATATATTCGGCCACAAGTAAAGGACTGGATTAAACAACTTATAAAAATAGAAATATTTTTCAACTATAGTTCTTAACAAAGATGTGTTGTATAAACTGACGACAACACATGTAAAATCACTGGAATCAGAATCATACAATGATACAACACAGAAGGAGTCCATTCAGCCCATCGTGCCTGTGCGAGAACTGTAAAAGAGCTATCCAGTTAGTTCCATTCCTCTGCTCTTTCCCCTTAACCCGATGAGGTTTTCCTCTTCAAGTATTTATCCAATCCACTTTTGAAAGTTACTATTGAATCTGCTTCCACCATCCTTTGAGTTAGTACATTTCAGATCACAACAGATCAATATGTAAAAAGATGTTCCCTCGTGTCACCTCTGATTCTTTTGCGAATTACCAAAACTTGTATCCTTTGCTAATCGCCCCTCCTGCCAGTGGGAAACAGTTTCATTTACTTGCAGGGGGAATGTGAGGAAGAACTTTTTTACATAGCAAGTGGTAATGACCCGGAACTCGCTGCCTACGAGGATGGTGAAAGCGGAGACAATGAATGATTCCAAAAGAAAACTGGATGGGCATTTGAGGGAAATAAACCTGCAGGGCTATGGGGATAGAGTGGGGGAATGGGATTGGATTGGATTACTCGACAGATAGCCGGCATGGACTTGATGGGCTGAATAGCCTCCTTCTGTGCCATCATGACTCTATGACTGTCAAAATCCTCATGATTTTCAACAGCTCTCTCAAATTTCTCTTTAACCTTCTCTGACCTGTCTGACACCAATAACTACACAAATACCAACAATGTACTAAAATTAATCAAAGTGCACAGGAGATAAAACTGGGCAAATTGACATTTTTCTTTACTAAATAAAATGTTATAAAATCCAGTCCATCATTCATATCGTCTAAATTTAGGAAAATCACTTGGGTTGATAAAACTTTTCCAAAAGAACAAAGTTAAAAGACTGTGTGCAACGTAAAAATCCTTTCTTTTGCAATAGCTAAGAAAGTTACAAAAAACAGAAGATCTGACACTTCAACTCAACATGGGGATCCTTTATCTGTTCTTGTACTTTGTTCTAAAAATACTGCTATGCACAAGCAAAGGTAGCAAACTACTGGGGACCTGACCATTAGAAAGTCAACGCAAAATCATCTGCAGACTGCAGACAAATGCTGTATAATCAAATGGAGGGTTGCCAACTCTGTTTGGATGTATCCCTGGAGATTTTATCACATGGACTCCCATCACCAACCATCCCACCCAGTTAAATAGCCTTTTTATCCTTCTCCAATATTTTAATAACTAATAGAAATGGAAAGGACCCATTTCTATGATATTTCTCTGGGGTTACTCACAGCAGTTCTCTGGGGATGAATCTTTAATTTCTCGAGACTCCAGAGCAATCCTGGAGGATTGGCAACCCTAATCATATGTCATGTGATCAAATGTCACACTATTAACCCTCCAGAAGTATATCCCTAGGCAACCCTAGTCACATAGAGAGAGACACACACAATGAGTGAGGCATAAAGAAACAGAGCGCCAGAAAAAGAGAGAGGCAGATAGTGAGATAAAGGGAAAGGCACAGAGATGCAGAGAAAGTGAGAGAGACGGAAGGAGATAGAGAGAGTGGCACAGTGCGAGAGAATGAGGAACAGCGAGAGGCGATGACAGAGAGATGGCATGAGACACAGAGAGAATGATAAAGACAGTGAGAGAACGAAGCACAGAGAGATAGCAAGAGAGATGCACAAATAGAGAAGCAGAGCAAGAAACTGAGAGAGCCAGTGAGAGAGAGGCAGAGAGATAGGGGCAGAGAGACAGGGATAATGAGAGACAGGGAGATAAAGACACAAAGGGACTGAACTGGTGAGAGGGAGAGACAGAGGGAGACAGGGAGACAGTGAAAGAGAGAGATAGAGGGAGAGATAGTGTGAGAGAAAGGGGGAGAAAAAGAGAGACAGAGAGATGGCGAGCGAGAGAGAGAGATACAGTGAGCAAGAAAGAGAGAGGTGATGAGAGAAAGAGACTGAGAGAGAGAGATATGGTGAGGGAGATAAAGAGACAGTGAGAGAGAAATGTTGAGAGACACTGAGAGAGAGAGAGAGCGAGCAACAGAGAGAGAGTCTGAGGGAGTGTTACGACCTGAGTAGGGACCATTAACTTTAAAACGAGGGATGTGAACTCCCCAGACTGATTAAAGAATTACACAAGATTTCATGTTTTATTTTTATTTTATTTATTTTATTTATTGATACAGCACTGAAACAGGCTCTTCGGCCCACCGAGTCTATGCCGACCAACAAACACCCATTTATACTAACCCTACACTACCCCATATTTTCTACCACATCCCCACCATTCTCCTACCACCTACCTACACTAGGGGCAGTTTACAATGGCCAATTTACCTATCATCCTGCAAGTCTTTTGGAGGTGGGAGGAAACCGGAGCACCTGGAGGAAACCCACGCAGACAGAGGGAGAACTTGCAAACTCCGCACAGGCAGTACCCAGAATCGAACCCGAGTCGCTGGAGCTGTGAGGGACCAGCATCCTTGCTGGGAGGTTTGCTAGTGCTGTTGGATGGTGTCTAAACTGATTTGGCAGTTGGGTAGGATACAGAGTGGAGGTACTATAGGGGGTGATGCACAGCCAAATATAGAAGAGAAACTAGGTCAGTCTGGAAGGCAGACCAAATATAGACCTGTTAAGGCACAAGCAAATAATGCAAGGCTGGATTGCATCTATTTTAATGCAAGGAGTCTTACTAGTAAGGCAGATGAATTGAGGGCGTTGATTAGCACATGGGATTATGATATTATTGCTATCACAGAGACATGGTTGAGGGAAGGATAGGACTGACAGCTCAATATTCCAGGGTATAGAATCTTCAGGCGTGACAGAGGAGGGTGTAAAAGAGGAGGTGGCATTGCACTATTGATCAAGGAGTCAATTACTGTAGTAAGGAGGGATGATATCTTAGAAGGTTCCTCAAATGGGTAAAACTTAAAAACAAAAAGGGGGCAATCACTTGGCTGGGAGTGTACTATAGGCCTCCACACAGTCAGGGAGAGATAGAGGAGCAGATATGTAGGCAAATCTCAGAGAGGTGTAAAAATAATAGGGGAGTAATAGTAGGGGATTTCAACTTCCCCAAAATTAACTGGGATAGTCTTAGTGCAAAAGGCTTAAATGGGCGGAATTCTTAAAATGCATCCAGGAGAGCTTTTTGAGCCAGCACGTAGAAAGTCCTACAAGAGAAGGCACGGTACTGGACCTAATCCCAGGGAATGAAGCCGGACAAGTGGTAGAAGTGTCAACGGGGGTGCATTTCGGGGATAGTGATCTTAACTCTGTAAGATTTAAGGTAGTTATGGAAAAGGACAAAGATGGACCAGAAATAAAGGTACTGAATTGGGAGAAGGCCGATTTCAATATGATAAAACAGGATCTGGCCAAGGTGGACTGGGAGCAGCTACTTGTAGGAAAGTCTACATCAGACCAATGGGAGTCATTCAAGAACGAAATAGTGAGAGTTCAGGGCCAACATGTTCCTGAAAAGGTGAAGGTAGGACCAACAAGTACAGGGAACCCTGGATGTCAAGGGATAGAGAGGATTGGATAAGGAAAAAAAGGAGGCTTATGGCAGATTCAGATCTGTTAAGGCACAAGCAAATAATGCAAGGCTGGATTGCACCTATTTTAATGCAAGGAGTCTTACAAGTAAGGCAGATGAATTGAGAGCCTACATATCTGCTCCTCTATCTCTCCCTGACTGTTTGGAGGCCTGCAGTACACTCCCAGCCAAGTGATTGCACCCTTTTTCTTTTTAAGTTTTACCCAAATGGCCTCATTTGAGGAACCTTCTAAGATATCATCCCTCCTTACTGCAGTAATTGACTCCTTGATCAATAGTGCAATACCACCTCCTCTTTTACACCCCACCGACCCCCCACCCCATCACACCTGAAGATTCTATACCCTGAAATATTGTGAAAACAGCAGAGCACTAGAGGAGTATAGAAAGTGTTGCAGGATACTTAAAAAAGGCAATTAGGAGAGCGAAGAGGAGGCATGAAAAAACACTAGCAGGCAAGATAAAGGAAAATCCCAAGGCGTTTTATAAGTATATTAACATAGAAAACATAGAAACAGATAAAATAGGAGCAGGAGTAGGCCATTCGGCCCTTCAAGTCTGCTCCGTCATTCATTATGATCATGGCTGATCATCCAACTCAGTAACCTGTTCCCACTTTCCCCCCATATCCTTTGATCCCTTTTGCCCCAAGAACTATATCTAATTCCTTCTTGAAAACATACAATGTTTTGGCCTTAACTGCTTTCTGTGGTAGTGAATTCCACAGGCTCATCACTCTCTGGGTGAAGAAATTTCTCCTCCTCTCAGTCCTGAAAGGTTTACCCCGTATCCTTAGACTATGACCCCTGGTTCTGGACTCCCCCACCATCGGGAACATCCTTCCTGCATCTACTCTGTCAAGTCCTGTTAGAATTTTATATGTTTCTATCAGACCGCCCCCCTCACTCTTCTGAACTCCAGCGAATATAATCCTAACTGACTCAATCTCTCCTCATACATCAGTCCCACCATCCCAGGAATCAGTCTGGTAAACCTTTGCTGTACACCCTCTATAACAAGAATGGCAGGCAGTGACAAGTGTGGTACCGCAGGGATTGGTGCTTGGACCCCAGCTATTCACAATATTTATTAATGATTTAGATGAGGGAACTAAATGTAATATCTCCAAATTTGCAAATGACGCAAAACTGGGTGGGAGGGTGAGTTGTGAGGAGGATGCAGAGAGGCTTCAGGGTGATTTGGGCAAGTTAAATGAGTGGGCAAATGCATGGCAGATGCAGTATAATGTGGATAAATGTGAGGTTATCCACTTTGGTAGAAAAAACAGGAAGGCAGATTATTATCTGAACGGCTATAAACTGAGAGAGGGGAATATGCAGCGAGAACTGGGTGTCCAGTCGCTGAAGGTAAGCATGCAGGTGCAACAGGCGCAGGGCTCGCTTGCTGCATTTATACAGGGCCTTGGTGAGGCCACACCTGGAATATTGTGTGCAGTTTTGGTCTCTTTATCTGAGGAAGGATAGAAACATATAAAATAGGAGCAGGAGTAAGCCATTCAGCCCTTCGAGCCTGCTCCACCATTCACTATGATCATAGCTGATCATCCAACTCAGTAACCTGTTCCCGCTTTCTCCCCATATCCTTTGATCGTAAATAGTGAGGAAGAAAGCCTTAGATTACAGGACGATATAGATGGGCTGGTAAGATGGGCAGAGCAGTGGCAAATGGAGTTTAATCCCGAGAAGTGTGAGGTTAGGAGGACTAGCAAGGCCAGGTAATATACAATGGGTGGTAGGCTCCTAGGAAGTACAGAGGGTCAGAGGGACCTTGGTGTACTTGTCCATAGATCACTGAAGGCAGCAGCACAAGCAGATAAGGTGGTTAGGAAGGCATATGGGGTACTTGGTTTTATTAGCCGAAGCATAGAATATAAGAGCAGGGAGGTTATGATGGAGCTGTATAAAACGCTAGTTAGGCCACAGCTGGAGTACTGTGTACAGTTCTGGTCGCCACACTATAGGAAGGATGTGATTGCACTGGAGAGGGTGCAGAGGAGAATCACTCTATGATTCTATGACTGTATGATTCCCAGTTGAAATGGGTTGGATCTCCCACTGTCCTTCTTAAAACCAATGTCCACTTCACTCACTTCTTCTGAGCATATTCGACTGGTCTTCCGTTGCACTGGGGAGTGCACCTACCGCCCTCCCTCAGCTGATCTTCCATCTTTTCTCCTCTGCAAACCTCAACTTTCGAATCAGGTTCATATCTTAGCAACCTTTTGCTGTATTGGTGATCAGAGGGCAGCTATCTCTCCCTCTCTCTTAGCTGCACAGCTCTGTTTGCTGGTCTTCCTTTCAGCCTGCCTCCAGACCTAGGGAAGCCTGTTGAATTTATCCAGATCAACAGTCAATAGTCTTTTGTCTTTAACAAATCTCAGAGACCATAAGTCTGATCATAGCAAAACCACTTGGGCGCTCCTTTGTTTCCAGGTGTTAACAATTGCAACTCAAATTTGCATCCTAGAGACCCTGGCTCCCTGTTTACAATCTGGGAATCTGGGTGAGCAAGGTGTTACAACCTTGCACCCTGCTTTCAAAAGGGCCTTTGAACTAGGTTCCTTGTTTTCATGGTACCCAAGACTCCTGGCCTGTCTCTGGGCAGAATTTGATCACAGTTTTTAAAACATAACCACACTACAAAGTCCAGCATTGATAATAGGGAGAGAGAGAGACTGAGAGAGACACACACAGAATGTTCTCGCATGCCACCATTTGTACCAAACCACTTTAGAAAAGTTGAATAAGAATAAAACCAGACAGACCACCCGGCATCGACCAGGGCGCCCGAAAGGACAATAGCACACCCTGCCAGAGATGGTGACACAGTGGTAGACAGTCAGGAGGGAGTTGCCCTGGTAGTCCTCAACATTGACTCCAGACCCCATGAAGTCTCATGGCATTAGGTGAAACGTGGGCAAGGAAACTTCCTGCTGATTAACACCTACCGCCCTCCCTCAGCTGGTGAATCAGTACTCCTCCATGTTGAACACCATTTGCAAGAAGCACTGAGGGTGGCAAGGGCACAGAATGTACTCTGGGTGTGGGACTTCAATAATCCACTACTGACCAAGAGTCTTTAAAGACATAGCTGCCAGACTGGGCCTGCGGTTAGTGGTGAGGGAACCGATAAAAGGTAAAAATCTGCTTGGCCTCACCCTCACCAATCTACCTTTTGCAGATGCATCTGTCCATGACAGTCCTGGTAAGAGTATTTTTACTCATTCATGGGATGTGGGCATCACTGGTTAGGCAGCATTTATTGTCCATCCCTAATTGCCCTTGAGAAGGTGGTGGTGAGCTGCCTTCTTGAACCGCTGCAGTCCTTGGGGTGTAGGTACACCAACAGCGCTGTTAGAAAGGGAGCTTTGGGATTTTGACCCAGCGACAGTGACCACCGCACAGACCTTGTGAAGACAAAGACTTGACTTCACATTGAGAATACTGTCCATTGTGTTGTGTGGCACTACCACCATGCTAAATGGGATAAATTCAGAACAGATCTGGCAGCTAAACACATGAGGCACTGTGGACCATCAGCAGCAACAGAATTGTATTCAATCACAGTTTGTAATCTCATGACCTGGTATATCCCTCAATCTACCATTATATTCAAACCAGGAGACCAACCCTGGTTCAATGAGGAGTGTAGGAGAACATACCAGGAGAAGTACCAGGCATATCTAAAAATGAGATGCCAACCTGGTGAAGATACAACACAGGACTACATGCATACTAAACAGCAGAAACAGCATGTGATAGACAGAGTGAAGCGATCGCACAACCAATGGATCAGATCTAAGCTCTGCAGTCCTGCCACATCAAGGTGGTGGACAATTAAACAATTAACGAGAGGATGAGGTTCCACAAACAACCCCATCCTCAATGATGGGGGAGCCCAGTACATCAGTGCGAAAGACAAGATCGAAGCATTTGCATCCATCTTCAGCCAGAAGTGCCAAGTTGATGATCCATCTTGGCCTCCTCCTGAGATCCCCATCATCACATAGACCAGTCTTCAGCCAATTCGATTCACTCCACATGATATCAAGAAACAGCTGAGGCACTGGGTACTGCAAAGGCTATAACATTCCGGCAATAGTACTGAAGACTCGTGCTCCAGAACTGGCCGTGCCCAAGGCCAAGCTGTTCCAGTACAGCTACAACATTGGCATCTGCCCGGCAATGTGGAACACTGCCCAGGTATGTCCTGTACACAAAAAGCAGAACAAATCCAACCCGACCAATTACCACCCCAACAGTCTACTCTCAATCATTAGCAAAGTTATGGAAGGTGTCATTGACAGTTCTATCAAGCGGCACTTACACACCAATAACTCCGTTTGGGTTCCCTCATGGCCACTCAGCTCCTGACCTCATTACTACCTTAGTTCAAACACAGGCAAAAGAGCTGAATTCTAGAGGTGAGGTGAGAGTGACTGTCCTTGACATCAAGGCAGCATTTGACTGAGGGTGGCATCAAGGAGCCCGAGAGAAATTGAAGTCAATGGGAATCAGGGGGAAAACTCTCCACTGGTTGGAGTAATACCTAATACCAAGGATGATGGTTGTAGTTGTTGGAGGCCAAACATGATCTTCCCTCCATCATAAGGTCAGAAGTGAGGATGTTCACTGATGATTACTGTATTCAGTACAATTAGCAATTCCTCAGATACTGAAGCAGTCCATGTCCACATGCAGCAAGACCTGGACAACATTCACACTTGGGCTGATAAGTGACAGTAATACTTGTGCCATACAAGAGCCTGGCAATGGCCATCTTCAACAAGAGAGAATCAAACCTTGACATTCAATGGCATTACCACCACTGAATCCCCCACCATCAACATTCTGGGGGTTACCATTAACCAGAAACTTAACTGGACCAGCCATATAAATACTGTGGCTACAAGAGCAGGTCAGAGGCTGGAAATTATGTGGCAAATAACTCACCTCCTGCTTCCCAAAGCCTGTCCACCATCTACAAGGCACAAGTCAGGAGTGTGATGGAATACTCTCCACTTGCCTGGATGGGTGCAACTCCAACAACACTCAAGAGGCTCAACACCAACCAGAACAAAGCTGCCCACTTGATTGGCACCCAATCCACCACCTTCAACATTCACTCCCTATACCACCAGCACACAGTGGCAGCAGTGTATACCATCTACAAGATGCACTGCAGTAACTAGCCAAGGCTCCTTTGACAGCACCTTCCAAACCTGCAACCTCTACCACCTAGAAGGACAAGGGTAACAGATGCATGGGAACACCACCACCTGCAAGTTCCCCTCCAAACCACAGACCATCCTGACTTGGAACAATATCACTGTTCCTTCACTGTCGCTGGGTCAAAATCCTGGAACTCCCTAACAGCACTGTGGGTGTCCCTACCCCACATGGACTGCAGCAATTCAAGAAGGCAGCTCACCGCCACCTTCTCAAAGGCATTTAGGGATGGGCAATAAATGCTGGCTTAGCCAGCGATGCCAACGTTCCATTTAAGAATAAAAAAAGTGAGAGATTGAGAGATAAAGAGAGAAACTGGGAGAGATAGTGAGAAAGACACACAGAGATGGTGAGACAGATACAGAGACCATAAAGACGGTGCGAGAGACAGAGACAGATAGTAAGAGACTGTGCGACAGAGAGACAGTTAGAGAGAGACAGAGAGGGAGACTGAGAGGGAGACTGAGAGATGGAGAGAGTGATGGCAAGGATGAGAGACTGAGAGACAGAGAGACAGACACACAGAGAAGGATAGGCAGTGACAGAGAGGGAGAGAGATGGAGAGAAATAGAGAGAGAGAGTGAGAGGTGGCAATGGAATATGACAATGATGGGTGTGCTCTGCCCACAATGAGCTGATGTTGTCTTTCGATGGGTACAGATCCCTCCATCAGCACAGACTGGGTAAATGTCTTGCGATGTACCTCAGTGTAAGCCCGAGGTGTACCTAAGCAGAGCTCCCAAATATTCATTCCTCGCAGTAGAGCTCAGAAAGAAACAGAGAAAATATAATGAGTGTGTGAGCAGAAGGCTCGGCAGCAGTTTGAATTTTACAGCTGCTGCAAAGATGTCAAGATAACCTAGAAGAAGCATTTTTCCCTTATTTTGCATCAACGCCAATGTCGTGAAAACAGTTGCAGAAATCAACCCAGATAAATGTGCTGTGGCAAAATTTCCCATGCCTGTGTTTTTACAAAGCAATTTACAAATCCCTTCAAATTGAGTTGGAGTTTGTGATTTTGTGTGAATTGTAAAGGAGCTGTGTTTAAAATGCAGATTGAGAAGCTCTTTCTTTTGATCTTGCACTGCCTAAGTAGCATTCCACAAGCTGCTTTGATCCCGTATGAGTATCTGGTGAAATTACGGGGACTAATGTGAAATGATAGAGTCCCATCAATGATCATGGCTTGAGGAGATTGGTTTAATCTATGCTCATTGTGGCCAGAGTGCTGCTGCAGCTGTGAGTCAACCCCTAGTGTATCTGGGATGTGGCACTGGTTCAGAACCAAGCTGATTATGGAGATTGTACACAGTGAGATTTAATTTTGCTCTGTAAATAAATGCGCCATTAGAGCCCCATCTGCTTAAAGACATTTTCGCTTTTCATGTGAGGCGGCTTACTAAGAGAATTAAATGATGATTAGTGGAAAGAGTAAAGAGGCAGAGAGGGACGAGAGGAAAGGTGGGGGAGGAGGTGCATTGAATAAAGAAACCCACAGGGCATCGGAAATTATACTGGAATCTTTAACAGGGATTAAGAGTAGGAGAGAAGGAGGACGGGGGAAGAGTTAAAATTTTTCTAAACAATGCCATGGCACTTGGCTTGATAATGCAGCTGATACTTGTGATGTAACTCGCAGTCAACCTAAAGCTGCATTTACTTGCAAACGGTAGCATCGATTTGAAGTGGTTTCAATTAGCACTGATATTCCAGTTGGAGTGGGATTCAGAATCCCGAATCCGAGCCTGACTTGACACCGGGGTAAGTGCAGTGATGCCCCCTGGAGGTGATAGTCTTTCTCCCCTTCCCTTACCGCCCAATATAATTTGCACTTTGCGCAACGCGAAACATTTGAATGGTGTAAGTGCATTCAAAGTAATGTCACCTTTACTCTTCTACAATGACTAATTTGTTAATGTGTTACTCCCTGCTACAGGTTAGCTGTAGATACCTATTCAGGTTTGGGGGTGCCAGTCACTCTCTTAATTGGTCTGAGTATCATACCTTTGTGCAAATTAATTCACACAGCTCTGTATCCACATGTACAACATGAATCCCGGGATATAATAGTAGCATCCCCCCCCATCTTGTGATCTAGATTTTAGATTCATGTCTTCTTCAATCTCTTCACAGGTAGACTGAGCAACTCACAAAACCCAATGCAGATTGATAAGCTGCTTTATTTCAAAGTATGGTGGGATATAAAGTGACAAATAAGATTGGACAAGCTTAGTTCATCACAACTTATTTTAGTGTGATTTATAGAAACCAAAAAAAGTGCCATGTTTCCCCACATCAGTAGGTCACCTTACTTGAATAAGCATGATAATTTGAACTTTCCATCACCATTTCTCACCCTTACTCTCAGCAAAAGAGCGCTCACTTTTTTCTTTTTGGATTAATTGGCTGCCTGTGCAACATCCTATTTCGTAAATCCTCTCTTCCAGCCTGTGTCCCAGCCTTTAGCTGACAGCTCTTTGCTCACACTCAAATTCACTGTAAACACACTGGGCGGGAATTGTCCATGTCTGGGCCGTCCACTTTGTGCCCCTATCTTTCCTTTCTATTGCTCTTTCATCTAGCTCCAGATTCTAAAAAATATTGCCTAGGGGTGACCCTGACCGTGGGGCTGACACCCCCCACCCCCCCCACCCCCGGTAGAGGCTCCTACGGCTTCCCCCAACTGAACAGGCCAGCTGCCAACAACATGCCAAGTAGGCCCAAGAGCGGGAACTCTGGCTTAGTGGTGGCGGGGCATATGCAGGACACTCAGAGAGTGTTAGGGGCATAAACATCTGGGAAACGAAGAGCAGGTCAATCAGCATGAGCTGTAATTCTTTCAAAAGCTGATCGATCTGTGCATTTCCAACATTTTCTCGGTTTTATTTTGGATTACAACTGCTCGTGGCTTTCTTTTCAACAAGATAGTTTTCTCATTGCTTCGAAATGAAGAACGTTTTCCCTGTGATTTATCTGTTAGCCATCTGCAGTCACAGGTGACCCTGTGCTGCGAAGCATGAGGGTCTGTTTGACTAGGCCACAGGGAAGCTTGAAGACTTTGATGCTGCCAAAAAATAATCCAGACAGTCCATTGAAGGATTTCCCTGCTGGACTTCACTTCAGCGACCATACAGGATCCGAGCTCTGCTGGGACTGTTAGCCAAAGAAAAGAACTGACTGTTCCAGACAGGATGACAGGTTAACATCCTTCATCATGACAAGTAGAGAAACTCAAGGAAAGATTTAAAGAAAGGAACCTGGAGACATCACAAAATATATTTAGGCTTCATTGAGATGTTCAATACACAAGAGACACTTTTAATGCTGTTCTGTTTGAATTTAGATAGGATGTGACAGAGCAAGAAATACAGGCCCATGGGTAATAAGAACATTTACAAGCACTCAATACTTTCCCAGTAAATCACAGGATCACAGATTAGTGTGTTACCCAACCATCATTACTTACAGATGGACTGGAATATCGTCTTAATTTATGAGTGAATCATTTCCTCCGAACATAAAGGCTCCAAAAGTCATTAGTTCTTGGGCCATGGATGATGCTGTCAAGGCTGGTATTTATTACCTGTCCTCAGTTGCCCAGAGAGCAATAAGACTCGAGCGTATAGCGTGGAACTGGTCTGACCAAGTAAGGGAGGTAGGCTGTCTTCCCTGAGGGGTACTGGTGAACCAGTTAAGTTTATATGACAAGCTGGCAGGCTTTTGTACCCTCTCATACATTTCGGGAGAAATGTTTGCGTTTGTTTCACAAGGGCAGACCCCTTTGCAGTGCTACGTTAGCCCTTTACTGGTTTTTCCAGGGTTAAGTCTTGCTTTTAAACACATGGGTTTCCTCTCATGTAAAAACAATCCAATCTGAGAAAACCGTACTCTCAACATCAGATGATGTGCAGAAAGACAGGCACCCAAATTATACAGTGATTCTAAAGCAAGGGACTTATAGCAATACAATTAATAGACTAGCATGCTTCAGATTAAAATATTGTACATCCGACTCTAACCCTACCTTTCCAAACTAAAATACGCCCTAAGTAATTTTGGAAGGGGAGCGGGGGAGGGGGAAATTTTTAATGTGTGGATGTCAAAGTATATTTTTAGCAGAAAATGAGCAATATTTATGGATTTATTGAAGGGATACCCACTTAACTGTGCAAAAGTCAGTAAGCCATGAAAGGGGCCTTGGCTTAAAGACCACAGGCGATAAAATGAACCAAACAAAAACTAAATCTATAAGGATGGTGCTTTGAGAAGGGATTTCTCGTTAGACTAAAATCTAAGTGTCAATAGTTACTGGGAGCTAAACTATCTAAACAGGAATTGGCCAAAAGGTGAACATGGTGTCAGAGACATTGGGCAGGATTTTCCCGGCCGGATTCTGAACCCGGCATCAGGCTCAAAGGTGGGTCAGAAACCTGCACCATGTGGAAAACAGTCACTCATTGTGATTTTTCCTGATTTGGCCAATTAATGGCCAGAGGGCAGGCTCGCCGTCCAGTTGAGGATCTGGGAAGGCTCTTGAAGCTGGAGAGCCAATAGGAAGCCTTCCAGCTTGAAAGCAGCAGCAGACTGCCATGGCAGGTAAGTGAGGGAGAGGGGGCTTCAAAATGGAGGCACCCTCTCTCTAACTTTTTCAAATTTAAAGTAAAAAAATGGCCTTTGCAGTCAGATCACCATTGTGGGGGCAGGGGAGGGGAGGGGAGGGGAGCCCCCTCCACATGGCAGCTTGTGGCTGCTGCTGCACTCAGGCAGGCATGGAGGTGGGGCCTCTATGCCTGCCAAGAGCGCTGCCCCCACTGCCCATCTGCATCCGGGAGGCTGCCTCCAGGCAGCTAAACTGCCCCTTGCGGGGACCTGGGATTTTCCGGTTGGCCTCCGTTAACAGGCCTTAATAGGCCTCTAAGGGGCTTTATAGGCTATCTGCCGCCTGCAGGCGGGTAGCTATGCCACCCCCACCCCCATCCTGCCTCTGGGAAAAGGGGCCTGGGGTCAGGATGGAGCTGGGGAACTGGCACGCAGGCTGGTGGTGCGAACTTCTGCGTCTGCCCACCTCAGTTCCCGCCCTGGAGGGGGCTAACAATCCAGCCCATAAAGGCTGCAGAGGATGAACGGAAGTGTCTCAACAGCTTCGAAGTGAAGGTAGCTCTGCACTCGGGTGTGGGTAACGCTGCGGCAGCCAGTCGCAGACCAGTAGCTGCAGTTCAGGTATCACCCAACCAGGGCTGACTTTTTACAGCTGGGTCTGAATTTGCTGACAACGCATCCCATCGTAATTCCAGGAAATGATGGCGCGAGTGACTTGTGCTATTATTCACGCCGTGCCATAATCTGTTGGGGCCTGTACGCTGCTCCATAGAGACCATCACTGCAAAATTTGAACAACTAATCATAGCTCTGCCCCCTCCATTAAAATCAGTGGCAAATCAGTGGTCGCGTTTGCTGACTTAAGGTCACTGTGATTGCCACAACCTGTCACAGAATGGTGCTGGAGGGCTCAGAATCAGTAAAGTATTCAATCATTTAGCAGATTGCCTGAGGGCGACATCTTTAGGAACTTCCTTGAAAGCTCAAACCTCAGTTAAGTAACTAGATATGTTTTTTGGTAGCCAGGCTTGTCCTGATTGTTCCCCCGGTTGATATTATTTTTATAGTGACATTTATTGAGCTTGTGCACTAAGTGTGGTTTGTATCCAGTAGTGAAATGTAGCTCGGGATTGCAGGAAGTTAGGAAGACAGCCCCTCTTCATATGGGTCCTTTCTTAATGACAATTTCTTTCAGGACAACCTCATTAATCAAGTGAAATCCAAACTGGAGATTCTGCCCGTCCGGACTGCCACCCAGCACCAGTTATCAGATTGGAATCATTGCCCCATAACATGCCCCAGCTAAATAACCTGCTGTTCTGTTCAATGCCAGCCTCCGGTCCCATGGATGCATATCAAATATTGACTGCTCTGCTCCAGATCCATAGCTGTGCTTGCTGCGGCGTATGCTCATTATTTTTCCAGCAAACTGCGGTGTGAATTCACCGCTGCAAAATTGGGGAGCACAACAGTTTAAACTATGGCACTTGTTCGCCGAACTTGACGTGTGGCAATCAATTCTTGGCCAGTACGTTTTCTGCTGCCTGCCTGACTGAAACTCAGATTGCCCTGTCTCAAGGAGAGAGCATATCTGGAAAAAGAGATCATCACAGAAAATGGAAGGTGGGTCGGTAAAACAATTCGGAAAATGAGTCATGGGTTCAGGGCCGCCTGGGATCTTCCTGATCACCCTTGAGGTACCAGAGAGGAATGTTTGACAGAAGACTCCTGAATTAGCCTTCTGTTTTTTTTATTGCCTCTCCCTGGTGAAGGTCGGCAGAGTTGGTATATGGGAGTGAGATGAGCCAAGGATGGAGAGTTGGGCAAGAATTTATGGGCCTAATGGTTGTAGTATAAGGACTTGAAAGGGTTAATGTTCGAGACAGTGAAAGCAAACCCTCCCACTGTATTGATGATGATGTAACAGTCACATGGCAATGGGCTTTGGAAGAAGAGAGTAGCCGCATGAAGGATGCTAACGAGAGAGGCTTGAGGAGAGTGTAAATAGAGATGTAAATAATCAGAGTTATTTGTTGACCTTATCCAGACTCCTTTATCAAGACTTTATCAATAATGCCTTAGCTACGCTACAACTACAACAACAACACACAACATGGTGGCACCGGTTAAAACGACCAGAAAGTACTGAGAACACCTTACTCCGTGAAGCAGCACCAAGAGAACAGCAGATCACATCGGGGGACTGCAAGAGCTCTAGACAGCTCCATAGCCGAGAAGCTGCAGACAGTCAGTGAGTCAGCCGTGCAGGCATTCAGACTGCACCACAGAAGCGCGGTGGTCTGCAACAAAACATCCAGATCCAGTGATCAGGTTCCGAGTCACAGTGCCGGGCGACGATCCAGGATCAGGTGAGAGAATTTTTAAAAGGGAATATTGTTGGATAACGGTGCACTGGGTTGGAAAAAGTGGGGAGTGAGGTCAACCTCTCGTGAAAAGTCGACTCGGGAGTCGGGCGGAGTCAGCAGCTATTATTCAACCAGACCGTGGAGAGGAAGCACAGGAACTCCCAGAAAGTGCAGGAAACCCTCAGAAAGAGCGTAAACACCTCGAATAAAGCCAAACAGTTTAAAAAGAAGGGAACAACCTAAAAAGCCTACCAAAGCCTGGGAAAACAAAATGGATTTTAAATTTGGAATGTTTGAAAGCTTCCACGATCAGGAAGGACCCAATCAGGTACAAAATTACTCCTTTTGGGACAAACATTCCATGATTTAGGATTGCTTCCCAGCTGCAAACTATATCAGAAGCAGAACAAATAAATACATTCTTATACTCTGTCGGTGTAATTGTGGATGATGTGTGTGAGGCAAGGAATAAATGAGGCTTCTGATAAATCTGAGGATGTGCTACAGGCCTTAGACAAACATTTCAATTTACGCAGTAACAGAATTCTGGAAAGAGCAACATTTAACAAGCAAGTCCAGAAAATAGGTGAATATATAGATTCTTTTATGAATGATCTGTACAGATTAGCTGAGGGATGTGACTATGGAGAATTGAAGGTGGAACTGATAAGGGACTGAATAGTTGTGGGAATAGTTGATGAGCCTTTTTCGGATCTCTTACAGTCGAAAGATGACCTTACACTCGAGAAGGCAAAGTTTAGCTTCTTCATGATACCAGCATCCATGAAATCCTTTTCAGTTTTTTAAAATATAGATTCTCAAGTTTTAACAAAGAAATGGAAATCCTTGTAACACCTCCGCCCTTGGAGAAATGAAGCACCATTTCTGAATGCTTTTCATTACAATGTAAAAAAACAGAAGATGAAAACATTTTAAAACACATTTTTCACACCCATCCCCCATTCACTCTTTACTTGTAGTTAATACAATTTTGCTTTGTACCATCTTTACTCATATGACTCAAACAAAGTTAGATTTGCAATAAAGCATCTGCAATCACATTATTTTTGACTGAAATGTGGACAATCTTTAAGTAATAGGGCTGCAACAGTAAACTCCGTCAGAATATAATGGCATTCTGGGTTTAAATTTTTTTCACAAAGGTTAGCCAGATTTCAAATTGAACACAGGTGCTAGTGTCACAGTTCTGTCAGACCAAGATGAGACATTGCCTACAACTGGCAGACACACAGTTACATGGTCCAGGTGGACTCCAAGTGAAAGTGAAGGGTAAGCTTCAAGCAACTCTCCAAGAGGGAGACAAATTATGGAAACCCTATACGTCTTACAAAACCAACAAGTTTCCCCCCTAAGCAAAAAAGCATGCTTAGACCTGCATTTGATCAAGGACATCGAAAATGTGATCCAGAACTGCCAGATCTGTGCAATACAAAGACCGGAACAGAGTGAACCTCTGATAATTACTCAATTTCCAACCAGACCTTGGCAAAGTGCAGGTATGGATTTATTCATGTTCAATGGAAAGACCTACATAATCGTCATTGATTATTTCTCAAGGTGGATGGAAGTGAGAAGGTTACATTCAGCAACGACATAAGCAGTTATAAGAGTTCTACAAGACATCTTTGTGACACATGATATCCCTGTTGAAGTACTGTCGGACAACGGACCACAGTTTGCAAATGAATATTTCATACAATTTGTGACAAAAATGGGATTTTAACATCTCAAGTTCACCAGATTATCCACAGTCGAATGGTGAAGTGGAAAGAGGTGTAAGAAACATAAAGTCCTTATTGAAGAACAATGAAGACCTTCCAACCTCATTTCTAATTTATCGATCTACACCGCTGATGTGTGTACTATCACCTACAATGTTAGTGATGGGCAGGAAGATAAGAGCACAACTTCCTGTGTTGCCTAAAAAATTGCTTCCAGGATTGGATGTCCAGGACTACAAGAGAGGAAGAGACTGGGAAAATTCTTATAGAAGGCAACAAGCTGGAAATTACAACAAAAGATTTCAACCCAGAGACTTACTGAAACTGAATGAAGGCTAAAGATTATGGATATGAGACCTAGAAAGGGAAGGTACTGTAATCCACAGAGATGAAAACTACCAGAGATCATACGTAGTGCACACAACAGAAGGGAATATATGTAGAAATAGGAGAAATACTATCCCTATTCCCCAGAAACAACAGTCAACCATTTATTTTGAAGCCCCAGATGATGATGAAGAAACCCAGAGCAAACAGGAGACTATAATCCTTAGTAAAAATCAACCAGGTCAGTGACCCAGACTTACAAGGAAGACTACTGATCATCCCAGTCAGACTAGAACAAGATCAGGGAGAGTCGTAAAACCTCCTAACAGATTAAATCTGTGAAGTCAGAGACTTGGGGGGAGAAAGGTTAGTAGGTAAAGTCAAGAATGTCATTATGTTAAAGAAATGTATGGATAAAGACTTGGGGGGAGATGCAGTATAAGAACCTGAAAGGGTTAATGTTGGAGACAGTAAGAGTAGCCCCTCCCACTGTAGTGGTGCTGTAATAGTCACATGGTAATGGACTTTGGAAGTACTGAGTAGCAGCACGAAGGATGCTAGCTGGAGAGGCTTGAGGAGAGTGTAAATAGTGATGTGTAAATAATAAGTTATTAGTTTGCCTTATCCAGACTTTGGGACTTTATCAATAACACCCTAACTATGCTCCAACACACAAAAATGATCTTTTCTTACCCTTCACAATTAAACACATCAAAGGAGATCTTTTCCAACAGTTAGAAATGTTATTGTTTAGGAAGCACCTTCTTGAAACATTTATATCAAAAACAACAACTTGCATTTATATAACGCCTTTATCGTAGCAACACGTCCTAAGGTGCTTCAGAGGATCGAGTTTCAAAGAAAATTTGACATCGAACCACATAAAACAATAATAGGGCAGGTGACCAAAAGCTGGGTCAAAGAGATAGGTTTTAAACAGTGACTTAAAGGAGAGAGAGGTAAAGAGGCAGAGAGGTTTAGGGAAGGAATTCCAAAGCTTTGGGTCTTGGCAGCTAAAAGCATGACCATCATTGTGGAGCCTGGAATTGAAGGAACATGGAGATCTCAGAGTGTTGTAGGGCTGGAGATTACAGAGGCTGGGAGGTCAACTCTGATCAGTTAGCTTTAAAAACTTTGTACAACAAGTTTGACTGCGTATCACCTCCATGTGAGATTTAGGGTAAGCGGTGAAGTGCTCCCTCCTCTGGGAAATGCCACTCCGCTTCACTCTGCTGTCAATCTGGATTGACACCACAAGATTAGTGTTGGTGGGAATCGATTTGCACTGTGATGTAACCGTACAACTCCAGGACTCTGCCTCACTGAGGCAGAATTGAACAGGAGTCATCAGTTCTGTCTCTCATTGTGAGAACAACATTGTGACTTTAGCAACATACTGAACAAAACTTTCAAAACTTCTATGTAGTGATAAGAAACTTCCCAGTATTGAATGGTTCTAACGATTATGTATAGTTAGGAAATTTTTATAATGAGATTTTATTTCACTTTGCTGCAGTCATGATTTGTTTTATTTTGCCTGGACTTATTAATGAGCATTCCTGTTGTTAAGGTGTCTGGTGTCCATGCTGGGTAAATGTAAAATTTATTCCACTTTTGAGTACACTGTCAACATCTAACATGCTCCAACTCTGTGTTGGAAGGATCTAGCCGGGTCGCAGTTGCCCATCCCCTGGAGGTGAAGCAGATGGTCTGGCTTATCCTGCCTAACTGGCAGCAGAGGTGGCTGTTATGAATGGGACTGGGACTTTGCCATCAGAGGTGGGGGCCCAAGGCTCAGCTCCCATCTCCATCTCAAAGCCAAGCGGAGAACTAGTGAGCTATGCCAACTAAGTGACATTGATTGACAGACATCCCTGACGCTCTGATTAACAATCCTCTGATTTGGAGTCACGCACCACTAACACTACACCTGATCTTTTTAGGAGTGTTATGCACTTTAAAAGGGTCTGTTTTTGGCGAAGGTGGGACCTGTACAAGTTGGACCGGTTGCACCTGAACCGGAACAGGACCAGCAACCTTGCAGGGAGGTTTATTAGTGCTATTGGGGGTGTAGGGGTGGGGGGTGGGTGGTAAACTAATTTGGCAGGGGGATGGGATACAGAGTGGAGGTACAGTAGGGGGTGATGCACAGCCAAATATAGAAGAGAAATTAAATCTGCCTGGAAGACAGAGCAAATATAGACCTGTTAAGGCACAAGTGAATAATGCAAGGCTGGTTTGCATCTATTTTAATGCAAGGAGTCTTACTAGTAAGGCAGATGAATTGAGGGCGTTGATTAACACATGGGAATATGATATTATTGCTATCACAGAGACATGGTTGAGGGAAGGGCAGGACTGGCAGCTCAATATTTCAGGGTATAGAATCTTCAGATGTGATGGGAGGAGGGTGTAAAAGAGGAGATGGCATTGCACTGTTGATCAAGGAGTCAATTACTGCAGCAAGGAGGGATGATATCTTAGAAGATTCCTTAAGTAAGGCCATATGGGTCGAACTTAAAACCAAAAGGGGTTATCACTTGGCTGGGAGTGTACTACAGGCCTCCAAACAGTCAGGGAGAGAAAGAGGAGCAGATATGTAGGCAAATCTCAGAGAGGTGTAAAAATAATAAGGTAATAATAGTAGGGGATTTCAACTTCTTCAATATCAACTGGGATAGTCTTAGTGAAAAAGGCTTAAATGGGCGGAATTCTTAAAGTGCTTACAGCAATGCTTTTTGAGCCAGCAGGTAGAAAGTCCTACAAGAGAAGGGACGGTACTGGACCTAATCCGAGGGAAGCTGGACAAGTGGTAGAAGTGTCAGTGGGGGTGCATTTCGGGGATAGTGATCATAACACTGTAAGATTTAAGGTAGTTATGGAAAAGGACAAAGATGGACCAGAAATAAAGGTACTGAATTGGGGGAAGGCTGATTTCAATATGATAAAACAGGATCTGGCCAAAGTGGACTAGGAGTAGCTACTTGTAGAAATGTCTATATCAGACCAGTGGAAATCATTCGAAAAGGAAATAGTGAGAGTTCAGGGCCAACATGTTCCCATAAAGGTGAAGGGTAGGACCAACAAGTCTAGGGAACCCTGGCTGTCAAGGGATATAGAGGATTGGGTCAGGGGAAAAAAGGAGGCTTATGGCAGATTCAGGGGGCCCTAGACGAGTATAGAAAGTGCAGGGGGGTACTTAAAAAAGTAAATAGGAGAGCGAAGAGGGGGCATGGAAACACACTAGCGGGCAAGATAAAGGAAAGTCCCAAAGTGTTTTATAAGTATATTAAGGGCAAGAGGATAATCAGGGAAAGAGTAGGGCCCATTAGGGACCAAAGTGGCAATCTGTGTGTGGAGCCGGAGGATGTAGGTGAGGTTTTAAATGATTACTTTTCATTTGTGTCCACTATGGAGAAGGACAATGTAGGTGTAGAGATCAGGGAGGGGGATTATGATATAGCCGAACAAATTAGCATTGAAAGGGAGGAGGTATTAGCGGTTTTCGCAGGCTTAAAAGTGGAAAAATCCCCAGGCCCAAATGAGATGTATCCCAAGCTGTTATGTGAGGCAAGGAAGGAGATAGCAGGGGCTCTGACACAAATTTTCAAATCCTCTCTCTCCACAAGAGAGGTGCCAGAGGACTGGAGGACAGCGAATGTGGTACCATTTTTCAAGAAGGCTAGCAGGCCGGTGATTCTAACATCAGTGGTAGGGAAACTATTGGAAAAAATTCTGAGTGACAGGATTAATCTCCATTTGGAGATGCAGGGATTAATCGAGGATAATCAGCATGGCTTTGTCAGGGGGAAGATCATGTCTAACAAATTTGATTGAATTTTTCGAGGAGGTGACTATGTGTGTGGATAAGGATAGAGCAGTTGATGTTGTCTACATGGACTTCACTAAGGCTTTTGATAAAGTCCCGCATGGAAGATTGGTTAAGAAGGTGAGTGCCCATGGGATTTAGGGCAATTTGGCAAATTGGATCCAAAATTGGCTTGGTAGCAGGAGGCAGAGTGTGATGGTCGAGGGTTGTTTTTGCGATTGGAGGCCTGTGACCAGTGGTGTACTGGAGAGATTGGTGCTGGGACCCTTACTGTTTGTAGTGTACATTAATGATTTCGAAGTGAATATAAGAGGTATGATCAGTAAGTTCGCAGATGACATGAAAAATTGGTGGTGTCGTAAATAGTGAGGAGGAAAGCCTTAGATTACAGGACGATATAGATGGGCTGGTAAGATGGGCAGAGCAGTGGCAAATGGAGTTTAATCCTGAGAAGTGTGAGGTGATGCATTTTGGGAGGACTAATAAGGCAAGGGAATATACAATGGATGGTAGGACCCTAGGAGTACAGAGGGTCAGAGGGACCTTGGTGTACTCGTCCATAGATTACTGAAGGCAGCAGCACAGGTAGATAAGGTGGTGAGGAAGGCATACGGGATACTTGCCTTTATTAGCCGAGGCATAGAATATAAGAGCAGGGAGGTTATGATGGAGCTGTATAAAATGCTAAAATAAAAGGAAAATACTGCAGATGCTGGAAATCATCTGTATTAACAAACTGTTTGCCTTTGCTCCATGTCCTTCTGGTCAGTTATTCTCTGTGACCTTGTCCTATCAACACCTTCTCTTTTGCTATTTCTTGCCCCACCCCTGTTTTACTTGCTTAAAACCTTTTACATTTCTAATATTTGTCAGTTCTGATGACGGATCACTGACCTGAAACATTAACTCTGCTTTTCTCTCCACAGATGCTGCCAGACCTGCTCAGTATTTCCAGCATTTCTTGTTTTTATTATGTATAAAACCCTAGTTAGGCCACAGCTGGAGTACTGTGTACAGTTCTGGTCTCCACACTATAGGAAGGATGTGATTGCACTGGAGAGGCTGCAGAGGAGATTCACCAGGATGTTGCCTGGGCTGGAGCATTTCAGCTATGAAGAGAGACTGGATAGGCTAGGGTTGTTTTCCTTAAAGCAGACAAGGCTGAGGGGAGATGTGATTGAGGTATACAAAATTATGAGGGGAATAGATAGGGTAGATAGGAAGAAACTTTCTCCCTTAGCGGAGGTGTCAATAAGCAGGGGGCATAGATTTAAGGTAGGATGTTTAGAGAGGATTTGAGGAAAACCTTTTTCATCCAGAGGGTGTTTGGAATCTGGAACGCACTGCCTGAAGGGGTGGTAGAGACAGGAACCCTCACAACATTTAAGCAGGATTTAGATGAGCACTTGAAATGCCATAGCATACAAGGCTATGGGCCAAGTGCTGGAAAATGGGATTAGAATAGTTAGGTGCTTGATGGCCAGCACAGACACGATGGGCCAAAGGGCCTGCTTCTGTGCTGTATGACTCTATGACTCTAACACCGCGGTAACAACTACCCTCTTGATTCAGATTGATTTCCACCTTCTGCGTTCTGTACCTTTTATAATGCCTGACATCAGAGTACCGAATGCTGCTGTTAGGTGTCGGCAAGGCTAAGACGTAGCACCCTTGCTTCTGAGTCACAAGATTGTGAGTCCCAGACCCACTCTAGAGATTTGAGCCTACCATTCCAGGGGAATACTGAGGGTGTGCTGCCCTATCCGAGGTGCCTTCTTCCTGATGCAATGTTAATCCCAGGTATTATCTTCCACCCTCTCTGGTGGATATAAAAGATCCCATGGCACTAATTGAAGGGCAGGGAAGTTCTCCCAGTGTCCTGACCAATATTTATCCCTCAACCAATATCATTAAAGGAGATGAACTGGTTACTTATCTCATTATTGTTTGTGGGAGCTTGCTGTGCCCAATTTAGCTGCCAGGTTTCTTACACCACAACAGTGACTACAATTCTAAAAGCATTTCTCTGGCTGTAATGTATTTTGGGACATTATGAGGATATGAACAGATTCTTAGAAGTGCAAGTTCTTTCTCTTGTTTGGCCTAAAGATTGAAAAGTAATCAGCCCCTCAGTCCTACACTGTGTTTTGTAATTCGACAAGCACACGTGAAGGTTTATCAGAGGGCACGGCGTAAATGGTAGCTATCAGCGACGGAGTTGGACACTGTTCTGTTTGTGGCAGTGATTCTGTTTGTACCTTTGGCCGTAGCAGTGAGAAAAGGGCTCCTTCCTCATGTGTGAATTCTAGAGAAGATTCTGGCAGGGCCTAGACTGGCCACATGAGTTCTCATTGCAGGTAGCTGGCGTTCTCTGGGAAGAAGGAGATGGAGTGAAAGACTGGCCCATTAAAACTGCCAAAACTAAGAAATGTAAATTTATAAAGGAACTTGGGGAATAATCAGCTACAAAATTTATAAACATTCATCATAGAAAAGGTTGTAAATCAATGAATGGATTTGATAACCACATGAAGCGATTTCTAAATTTCTTTTGAGCTTTAAGATTGAACGAGAAGCTTTCACAGACTCCAGAGGATTTGCTGTTTTACTGGGGCCGATAATGCACTGAAAATCCTGTAGCAACCTCCTTCCTATAACTCACCAATTGACCCATCTGTCTCTCTCTCTCTCAAACACAGAAGGTATTACTGGTGCTTGCCACTGTAGGGTTGGGTAAGATAGATTGCCGTAAGGGTGCCCGGTTGAGGAAGGTCTCGGGGTTGAGCACATAAACTAGGATGACATTCCAGTGCAGTACCGAAGGAATGTTGCACAGGTGGAGCAGTTGCCTTTTGGATGAGACGTTAAACCGAAGGCCGGTCTTTCCTGAATGGCAAAAAAAATCATATGGCACTATTTTGAAGAAGAGCTGAGGAGTTCTCATAGAGTCATTTACAGCACAGACGGAGGCCATTCGGCCTATCAAGTCCATGCCGGCTCTCCACAGAGCTATCTAGTCAGTTCCACTCCCCTCTTGATCCCCAAGTCTATTTCCCTAGTGTGGCCACCAACTTCCGTTTGTAGTCATTGATCGTCTCCGCATCCACCACCATTGTGTGCAGCGAGTTCCAGGTCATTACCACCCACTGTGTAAAGAAATGCTTCCTCATCCCCCTGCATCTTTTGCCCAAAACCTTCAAATTGTGTCCCCTCGTACTTGTACTATTAGTTCATGGGAACAGTTTTTCCTTGTCTAACTTATCTAAGTCTGTCATAATCTTGTACACTTCCATTAAATCTCCTCTCCATCTCCTTTGTTCTAAGGAGAACAACCCCAGCTTTTCCAACCTAACCTTGTAACTAAAATCCCTCATCCCTGGAACCATTCCGGTAAATCTCCTCTTCACCCTCTCAAGGACCCTCACATCCTTCCTGAAGTGTGGTGACCAGAACTGGATGCAATACTCCCAATTCTCCCAACATGTGTGCCTCAATCAACATCACTAAAACACATTATCTTTCCATTGTCACATTACTGTTTCTGGGGGCTTGCTGTGCACAAATTGACTGCTGCGTTTTTTACATTAAAACAGTGACTACATTTCAAACAAAGTACTCCATGGTCACACGCTGTGAGCCAGGAGTTCCAAAAAGCAGTGTCTCTATCCCAGGATCACATTGTTGCACTGGTTCTCAAAGTGTGGTCTGTCCATGAAAGTCCCCTAGGTGGTCTGCAGGCTGGTCCAAAATGTAAGCTTACACTGGGATACAAACATTAAGAATAAAGCTTACAGCGAGATACAAACATTGAGAAGAATATTGTTTAACAGCGAGATATCTCTGAAATTGTTTATCTTGTTACGGAGAGAATTTACTAAACTGTATTACGATTCTGTCGCTAGTGCCTGCTTTTGTGGCCAAGATATTACACTACAACCCTTAGTATAGAAATACAGAAACAGGAGTAGGCCATTCAGCCCCTTGAGCCTGCTCCATATCCTCCGATCACTAACAATATCTTATGTTAACTCTGATTGTTTGTTTCAATTTACATTTGGAAAGCAGAAAAATATTTTGTCTCAACCAAAGAGTGCACTTGTTTCTGTATCATTGCTAATTGCTCCTTATTGAAGAAATAAAAATGTTCCTGTGGCTGCAGATTGTATAAATCGAAGGGCTGTATCAGTGTTTGAATATCAACAATTAACATCAATTAGACCAGTGGCACAGTGGTTAGCACTGTGGCCTTATAGCTCCAGGGACCCGGGTTCAATTCTGAGTACTGCCTGTGTGGAGTATGTAAGTTCTCCCTGTGTCTGTGTGGGTTTTTGCCAGGTGCTCTGGTTTCCTCCCACATCCAAAGACTTGCAGGTGATAGGTAAATTGGCTGTTGTAAATTGCCCCTAGTGTAGGGAGGTGGTAGGGAATATGGGATTACTGTAGTTTTAGTATAAATGGGTGGTTGTTGGTCGGCACAGACTCAGTGGGCCGAAGGTCCTGTTTCAGTGCTGTATTTCTAAATAAATGTTGGTTTAAAGCAGTCCCATGAAAGCTATCTTATTAGTTCATTCTCGTACTTTACATTTTGTCACATATTTACTAAAATTGCTTTTGGGATGTTAATGAAGTGCCAATCTAAAATGAATCTCCTGAGTTTACAAAAAAAACCAGACTATACATAATGGGTGTGGGGAATAGTTAAACCAACATCTCTGATAGAATATTTGAGAGTGAAATGATTTCACTCTGTATAGACGCAGTAATCATTGTCATTATTCCCTTCCTCTCTATCCTCATCGTCATAAACCCTAAAGGATGGTACTTTATTTCAGATTAGCCTCTGGCTCCTACTCCAGTTATTGCACTATTATTTTCTGATTAGGTTAATTTCCCTGATCTGCTCCAAGTAATATTCTGTCCTTGTGTATCCCTGCAGGAAACCTTATCTGTTCAATTCCCAGCTTCAGAGTGCTGAGCTTTGGCAGCTTGTTATAATAAGTTACTGCAACTTCACTGCTGCCCTTCGTATGCCTCGATTGTTCACCTTCATGTTACAGGTCATTTCTGTACTGTGTCTGACCTCCCTCTCATTATTCTTTAATATTCCCATGTCCAGTGTTGACAGGCGTGCCTTATTTTTGTGACCAGTTATCCAGGTACCATTTATTCAGAGGTATACGAAGGTGTGATGTATCATAATCACTGAGGCTGAAGATGTCTCAAATGCCAACAAGGACAAAGGAATCAGAAAGCGTCACGTGCCACCATGCCAACGTGCACTGTTATGGTGAGACAGGACATATTCTAACCCCCTTGAATTTCTTTGCAGTAAGCTCCTAGTTTCAGCTGGGCTATTAAGGTAGACTCTGAGTGTGTTTCCATTGAGAGAGGTGGTATTGTGAGCCCCCAGCAGCCAGTGACAGATTGACATTGAGCGAGACCTGGGTGCCAGCTGTCCCGGGACACAGATGGAACTGAATGACTAAACAATGGATGGAAACAATTGGGCAGGGTCAGCTAATAGAGAGAGTCCCAATAGAAAAAAGAGGAGGAAGGATGCAACCAGCATTAGATTTAGGTGCTTAGATGGAAGTTTTTAAGATTGCAAAGAGCCTCCATCAATATGACCCAAGAAATGTGTTCGCTCTGGCAAGAGGCTTCAAACACCAAGGGCTGAATGCTAGAAATTAAGAAATTAGAAGTAAACAGGGACAATCAGGAATAACAAATTACATACAATTACATAGAGTGTACAACACAGGAATAGATCCAATAGGCCCAAGCCGACAACATGAGCCTCCTCGCACCCCTCTTCATCTGATCCAATTAGCATATCCTTCTAATATTGACATAAAGAGTTCAACATTCCTCTGCATGACCATATGATATGTGAGAAGATGAGCTGTTCCCAGGACGACAGCCTCATCATGTGAGTGTGAACATGTAAAGAGCCTTGTGCTGCTTACTGGGTGATAGCAAAATGACAGCGCCCAACCCCCCTTTTTAACACCTTGCCTGATTTTCTTTTGATTGCCCACAAAAGTTAAAAACTACCTCCGCGTATCCAATTGCCTCTTAAACCCATTATATTGCCCATTCCAATGGCCTCGAGAAGGCAATGGTGAGCTGCCTTCTTGAACAGTGGCAGTCCGTGAAGGTGAAGGTGCTCCCACAGTGCTGTTAGGGAGGGAGTTCCCAGATTTGGATCAAGCGACAGTGAAGGAACGGCGATCTATTCCCATGTCAGGATGCTGTGTGGACTTGCAGGGGAACTTGGAACTGGTGGTGTTACCATGTGCCTGCTGCCCTGATCCTTCTAAGGGATATTTGAGTCCTCCATTACTTCTTGATTTTGACATCCTGGACCTCGTGCCTATGGTAAAACCCAGCCTTCCATTGCTTTTTTTAATGGCCTTATCCATCTGAGATGCTTCTTGTAACATCTTGGGAATTTGAACCCCCAAATCCCTCTCTTTGTCCACATCACCCAGCCAGACCAACAAACTCCCCGCACCCCCTCAAAGTATCATCTTTACTTTTTTTTAAACTAAAACATATCACTTCACACTTACTGACATTACAGCAATGGATAGCTATAATCTGAACTTATCTGCAGAGATCATATTTAACATGTTAATAGCATATGTAGACTGTGAAATCATTTATCATGCCAGGTTCTTTATATTGTATCTAGCTAGTTTTAAATTGCCTTGAGTAACGTCTTTTTAATTGGAGTGTGGATCTTAATTTGGTCCGGTCCATGTAGCCTCCTCAGTACCCCCTCCTGTATCTGTGTAGGGATGAAGGGCAGTCATCTCAGTATCTTTTATATAACACACCTTCGTTCAGCAAAGCCATAACATTAAGTGCACCTGCTGGGAGCTATTGCATTGCCTGCTTGTTTAAATCTAGTTTTAAGAAAGGAAAAGATATAAGCTGAAAAATCAAAATATGTATTATAAGCATGGTTTGAAATGCATTTATCATACAGATGTTCCTTTAATTTTAATTGTAAAAAACCCATTGGGAACCTATCCTGAAAGTTAAGTGATTCTGAGCAGTCACCTCAATGCTTGAAGCTCTGGACTTTAATAAACAGACAGGAACGAGCCTCTTAATGTCCCAGAGGATTCTCAGAACAATCCTTTGTGTTAGCCACCCAATAGCAATTGAATTATTCAACGTTTTTCCCTGTATTTTTATTCCACAAGTGAGGGTTGATTCATGAGCAGAATGTGAAATCACACTCCAGAGCTGGGCTCTGAGCTTGTTTTGCACAGTATGTTAAAGCAAGGTGCTGAGCAGCGGGGAGGGACCTCTGCAGATTCTCACTACATACTGTGGCTCCTTGCCACCAGCACTGGGACCGGCTCAGAAAGCTACCACCTACCCCCCCTTATACCACCAATGTCACCTTTCAAATATATCCTTGTGCGTTTTTGCTAAAAAAAAATGAATTTTGGTCAATCATTTCCGATTCATAGGGAAGTAGGAACAGGAGTCGGCCATTCAGCTCCAGGAGCTGGTTCCAGCATTCAATGAGATCATCGCTGATTTGTATCGTCACTCCACCTACTCACCTCGGTTGTCTATCATGTACCACCCATACCAAACACATATCTAGCAAACTCAGTTATGAACTTTTCAATTGATCTAACCTGAACAGCTTTAGCTGGGAAACCATTCCAGATTTCCACTTCCCTTTTCGTGAAGAAGCGTTCCTTGACATCACCCCCTGCATGGTGTATCTCTCATTTTAAGCTCGGGCTGCCTTGTTCTCAATGAAGATTAGAATTAAGATCCCCTTAAATTTCATTTGGGATGCCTCTCCCCTCCCAACTGAGGAGGTGGCTCGCAGCCCCACCCCCCCCCCCCCTCCCTAGCACAGATTCCTGGACAGCCCATTGCCAAAATACCACAGCAGTCACGAAGCAGCCACATGTTGGGCTGGATTTTAAGGACCAGAGGATCCATGGTGGTGGGGGGTGGGGGGAGGGGGTGATCCTGAAGATGGCCTTGGATGAGGCCCACCATGGACCTCGACGCCGGTAGGGCCTGGCCCAATCCTCCCGCCAGCGGCGAACTACCATGGTGACCTCTGCTGCTGCTCGGCAACGGGAGCACAATCACCATATGCAAATGAAGTAAATTAATAGATTTGCACGTACTTACCATTAATCCTGATGTCCCGCTGCAATCTTCGGCCCAGCGGCCGGCACTCCTGTGCCTTCAGAACCCCGTCCGGGGAAATGAGATGCAACACAGGTGGGGGCGGGGGAAGGTAAGTTTATTGGTGCAGGGGATGGTGGGAAGGGTTGAAGTTCAAAGTTTGTGCCGTTTGGGAGGGGAAGGTCAGATGGTAAAGGTACGTGTTTTGTGGGGGAGGGCAAATAAATAATTTAATTGTTATGGGGGGGGGGGGTGAGAGGGGCAAAAGAGATGTATTTTTTAAATTTAATTAAATGTTTCTTCAAATATTTAAATATGCCAGTAGGGCGGAAGGCCCTTTAAAAATGGCGCCAGCGTCAGCACATAGGCAGCTGATGCCATTGCCGGGGACGGACAGCCCGCCCCCTCCACGTGATTTGGGGGCGGCAGCCCATCACGGCTATTTAAATGAGCTGCCGTGCTTGGAACCGCACGGGCGGTCCGCCATTTTTTCGGCAGCGGGCTTATAAAATTCAGCCACATGTTGTGTGGTAGCAGAGAACCTTAAATACTGCAGTCCATCTAAGGGTTGATTTTACTTATGGAACAAGTCACAGAGTCATTATGGAACAAAAGGAGGCCATTCAGCCCATCAAGTCTATGCTGACTCTCTGTCAGGCAATCCAGTCAGTTCCATTCCCCGACTCTAACCCTGTAGCCCTACTGGTTTATTTCCCTCACCTGCCCATCTAATTTCCTTTTGAAATCATTAATTCTGAAATAATGGAAAATCCCTTTTGGCCTCCATTACCTACCCTTAGTGGGGGGGCTTCTGAAATCGAATTGGGGGGGGGGGTGGGTGGTGGTTTGAAATCGAGGGGAGTTCTGAAATTGGGGATGGGTCTGAACTAGGAGGGGTCTGAAATTACAGCAGGGTCTGAAATCAAAGGGGAGCCTGAAATTGGAGGGAGTTGAAATCGGAAAGGGGGCCAGAAATCAGAGGTCTCTGTCTGAAATCAGATGGGAGTCTGAAATCATGTAGCCGGAGGGGCGGGGGGGGGGGGGTCTGAAATCAAAGGGGGGCTCAAATCTGAGAGGGATTTCTGAAATCAGAGTGGAGTCAAATTGGAGGGGGAGGTGGGGGAGGTGTTGTCTGAAATAAAGGGGCCTGAGAGTGCGGAGTTAGGAATAGAGGGAAAAGTGGAATGGGGGCTTGTGGAGAGAGTGAAGGTGGGAATAAGAACATAAGAAATGGGAGCAGGAGTGGACCATTCAGCCCTTCGAGCCTGCTCCACCATTCAGTAGATCAGGGCTGATATCCTGCCTCAATTCCACTATCCCGCCCGATCCCCATATCCCTCGACTCCCTGAGAGACCAACCACCTATCTCCCAGCCTTAAATATACTCAACAATGGATCATCCACAACCCTCTGGGGTAGAGAATTCTGAAGATTCACAACCTTTTGAGTGAAGAAGTTTCTACTCACCTCAGTAATAAATGATCAACCCCTTACCCTGAGACTGTGCCCAGCCAGGGGAAACAACTTCTCAGTGTCTACCCTGCCAAACCTCTTCAGAAGCTTGTATGTTTCATTCTCATTCTTCTAAACTCCAGACAGTATGGGCCCAATTTACTCAGCCTCTCATCATGGGACAACCCTCTCATCCCAGGAACCAATCTAGTGAACCTTCACTGTACTGCCTCCAATGTAAGTGCATCCTGCCTTAAATATGGAGACCAAAAGTGCACACAGTATCCAGTAATGGTCTCACCAAAGCTCTAAATAAATGTGGTAAGACTGCCTTATTCTTGTATTCCAATCCCCTTGCAATAAGGGCCAACATTCTATTTGCCTTTCTAATTGTTCGTCATATCTGCATGCTAACTTTGTGTTCCTTGTAACAACATACCCAAGACTCTTAAAATCAACATTAAGAAGTTAACGCCATTTTAACACATTTTTTGCTTTCCTGTTCTTACTAACAATGAGGGATCGGGAGGGAGACTGGGGAACGGGGGCTTGGGAGAGAGGGAGACTGGGGATTGGGGTTTGGGGAAGAGAGGGACATTGGGGATTGAGGGTTTGGGGGAGGGAGACTGGGGATTAGGGATGTAGGGGAGAGAGGGAAACAGGGGATTGGGGATGCAGGGGAGAGAGGGAGACTGGGGATTGGGGATGCAGGGGAGAGAGGGAGACTGGGGATTGGGGATGCAGGGGAGAGAGGGAGACTGGGGATTGGGGATGCAGGGGAGAGAGGGAGACTGGGGATTGGGGATGCAGGGGAGAGAGGGAGACTGGGGATTGGGGGTTTGGGGGAGAGAGGCAGGGAGACTAGGGAATGAGGCAGCCAGGAGCAGCAGTCACAGTAATGTGGTGAGTGGGAGCAGCTCTGAAAGAGAAGTAGCCAGCACCAGGGGGAGTTAAACCTGAGAATAGGCTGTGAGTCACCAGTGGAACATTGTTTCCACTAGAGGGACAGGTGGAGGTGGGGTTGGTAGTGGGGGTAGGTGTGGCGTGGGGTTGGGGGTAGGGTGGAGTTAGGAGTGTGGGGGCTGGGGTTGAGGGTGTGGGGGGGCGTGGTTGCAGGTGGGTGTCAGTGGTGGTGGTGGGGGGGGGTGGGACTGGGGCGGTGCTAGGATTGGCCATGGGGTTAGGGGTAGATTGTGGGTGAGGTTGAGGGTGTGGGCGTGGGGGTGGAGATGGGGTTGGGATGGGTTTGGGGAAAGGGTTGAGGGTTCGGGTGGAGCTGGGGGTGGGGCTGGGGTGGGATTGGCAGTGGGGCTGGTGGCAGAGCTGGAGTTGGGGCTGAGGGTGGGGCTGGGGGCGACGCTGGGGGCGGGGCTGGGGGAAGGGACACCCAATGCTGGGAGCTCCTTCCCCCACCACACCTCCCCCCTCCCCACTGGCCACTGTGGGATACAGTAGTAAGTGATGAGCCCAGTGAAGTGAGTGTACCTGCCTCCTGAAGAGGAAAAAAGGGTCCCACCAAAGTGCTCTAGTCCCCGTGAATAAGGTCATTAAAAAAAATATTCCTATTGGCCCCCTTTATAAGACCCAGGCAGCAGTGGGCACCAGAGAATCCAGTGTACGTGGGCAGGCGGGTACCCGGGAGGCACCCACACCCTCATGGGAACCCACTGGTCCCTTCTTATTGAGGTGACCTCCCACTAACGTCACATATGGCAGTGGGGTCAGTGATGGAGGGCAGCAGGTGGACAGAATCCCAGTGTGACGCTGGGATCATCTCTCAGTGATGGACATTCACCCCCAGTTGCCGTTTCATAAAGGTAAAACTACGAGAACGAGTTAATTTGCTGCAAACCAACATCGGGTATTTATTGATTTGTAGGGGAGGAGGCGAAGAAACCTTGTCAACATTTTCAGCAATGAACATGAGTAAAAGGAAGTAAATTCTTGCCTCCACCTCAGCAGTTATCAGAGCTGCTGTTCACCAACTGCTCAGGCACCGAGAAAACGTGCTTGAACATTGCAAAGTGGCCATCAGACGATGTTCCACACTTTTTGCCTCAGCATAACTGAATTTCCTGACCAATTGTGAGAGACATAAAAGTAATGTTACATTCGGTGCTAACATTGCAGAGAGATCACTGGGCTGGGGAAGGGAATGGCCCTCATCGGCCCGAAACCCTTGAAATTCAGTAGGGGTCCAAAATCTATCAGCCCATCCCTTTACCTCCAACTCCCAAAGGTGACCGATAGAGATGACTCCATCCTGGGGTGAAAAGGTAAATGAACTTTTACATTTCATTAAAAAGGTCAGCCATTAGAAATATGGTACACTTTCATTTTAATAGCTGGATTTAACCCATTTGAGATTCATGGAGATGCTTTGGAGAGAAAGAAAGACGTGCATTCCTATAGCCCTTTTCTCAACCTCAGGAAGTCCCAAAGTGCTTTACAACCAAAGGAATACTTTTGAAGAGTACTCACTGTTGTAGGAAAAAGAGCAGCCAATTTGCGTACAGCAAGATCCCACAAACAGCAAAGAGGTAAATGTTCAGACCATCTGCTTTTGTGAAGTTGCTCACGCGATCAAGGAATCTGGGGAAAACTCCCTTGTTCTTCTTTGAAATAGTGTGGTGGGAGCTTTTGGCTGTGAAATTGAGGGGGGCGGTGGTGCTGGTGGTGCTGGTGGTGATGGTGCCAGTGCTACGGACGCCCTGATGCCAGACAATGGCACGTGAAGCACTTCCACCAATTCTGGCACAGACTGTGTAACATTGTGTGTGTGCCGGAAGCTTTTGATGTGGGCAGTCCTTGGTCTTAAAGAGGTGAACCAGCTGTAATATTGGCACTATGGTACCACTGTACACCCACGTGGGCTCAGGGCCCACATTGGATCCCAACATCGGGACTCATGGTGTGCCGGTAAGATCCGAGCCAAAGTTAATGCCACCCTCGCCAACCACCCCCCAGATCTCTGCCATGGAGGGAAGCCATCTGGTGGCCACTGGAAATGTGGAGGCACGTGAGGCAGCAAACCTTCAGAAATCCTGCCCTGCTGGGCGCCTGGTATAAAACGAGCGATATCAGATCAATTAAAATGGGGTAAGGGGTATAATACCATGCATTTGACACTAACAGTCAATGCCAACATTACCCCCAGTGTTTTTGTAATTCTGAGCCACATTTCTTAACAAGGTGCAATGAATCTCCAATCAGCAATGTAACGTCATTGTGCTCAGCTCGACTGGCAGTCTCTAGGTTTGGGCTGACCTTGGAAGAGGAACACATTTTACATTCACACGGAGTAGAAGGGCTAAAGGCAGAACACGTTTATCAAAACAGCTGGTTAACAGTGAGCAATAAGACGTGCCTGAGTGACTGCAATCATCAAAAATGGCTTGTGCTGTTCTTCCCAACAGCCATTGCCCTTCAGAGGCCTGTGGTCATGTGAAGTACAATAAAAAAGCTCCTCGTCAAGTGGCAAATGTAATTTTTCATGGACATATTGACCTTGTTGAGTTCCATTTTATTTATAAACCCTGATCAACATCACCAAGAGCAACACAATCTTCACAGGCTCTTTCAGATGATTTACACCATAGGTAAATGTCAGAATCCACGGAAAATTGAAACGGAGGCTGCTGTGGTTTTGAGGGCTAACTTAAAATTAAGAGATACAATGTAACATCTAAGTGTCCAACAATCCATCATAAGAAGCCTTCTGTTATGTAAGATTGGTCACTTTAATGGTTGCAAATATCAGTAAATGTTCTTCTGGTAGCAAATGACTAACGTCCCTGATTTTAATGGCTCCACCATTGGCGGTCGTGCCTTCAGCTGCCTTGGCCCTAAGCTCTAGAATTACCTTGCTAAACCTCTCTGCCTCTCTCCTTCTTTAAGACACTCCTTAAAACCCACAACTTTGACCAAGCTTGGCTCAGTGTCAAAAAGGTGCTATAATAATGCAAGTTGTTATTGTGGGATCTCACAGCCCAGATTTCTGACAGTCTGGGAGTGAGTTCAATTGGTTGCGTAACTCATACCTACACACATGGCTAGTGGTGCAAATCCCAACCCCAAGCAACGTAAAACCTAAGTGTAGTCAGCCAAGAATGAATTCAAAAATTTGAGAAATCTCACTGTTATTTTGAGTGTCCATATCCATTGTCCATTATTTTAACCTGTTTGGACAGCATGTTAATGAACTTTTCAAGCACACATCACACTCTTACACTAGCAAATTGTTCAGTGCACAAAAAACACTCAGTGGAGTGTCATCCCCATGGATCTATATGGCAAATATCCAAGAAAACCTTGTTATCTAAGCTCTGTAGTTCAGTGTAGAAGTTACTCTTTCTCTGTGTGTCTCTTAAATAGAATCTGGAGTATTGAAAAATTCAATTACAGTCTCCAGACAGAAAGAGTACATTCATTCTCAATAGGAGCCTTGCTTCCAGCAATGACAGAGGAAGGAAAGCTAATGTTGAAATGTTAAAACCTCTTCACAAGTGATATTTCTCTTTTGAGATAAAGATCCTGATTTTGGAATTAGACAAAGGCCTTGGTAAAGTACCTTTGTTGCAAGATCAGAATGATCTAGGCTGTTACTAAAATGGATGTTATTCCCACAAGTCAATTCTCCAGAAGATAGGACTTACCTCTTAAAAGATAGAGGCAGTAGGTCTTACAATCGTTATTGGTTTTGGAAAGACAGACACACTTGGGGTAGAACCTGCAGTGAGTGCGCTGCCATGTGCAGAATGGGTGCCCAGCTCAGTGTCAATCGCGTGGACATGAAGAAGGCCCCAAATTTGTGCCTCTCCTGCCAGCGCCATTCGGATTCTTTGTTGGTAGCTTGCTTAATTGGGGATGTCAATTACACACATGGTTGATGCCATTCAAAGGCAGCCTGCACCCTCTTAAAGCAGAGGTGCATTTTGGCTGGGGCAACTGTCGCTGTAGATTCTCACAGCAGAAAATCCAAGACAACCCTTAGTTTTTGGACACTGTGCTGAAGGTTTAGGTGGAGGCAGTGGCTGAAAACGGGAAGACCTCCAGGCAAGCTTCCTGGCACGAGTGGACAGAGGTAACAGAGTGCATGAGTGCCAGAGACATCGACTCCTCTCAGGACATGACTACAATGCTGAGAAACGTTTAATGATCTCACAAGGCTCGTTTAATTAAGCCTCTTATCTCATATCACTCTCTGCTTGGCCTGGCACAACTGACTGCCCCAGCACTCACAACCCTGTTAATTGTATATTAATTCTATGCAGATGGTGGGCATTCACTTGAGCCCCTATAAATAGACAAATATTTAAATGGTGGTGGTGGTGGGGTTAGAAGGTGTGTGCTTGTAATGTGCAACTCTGTAAATAAATATAAAAGTGTGTAAAGATTTGCTCCAGTTTTATCCTCCACCAATTGGTTTCTGGAATAAGAACAGCCCTCCCTGAGTACCAGCATTCTCCTTCATTGACTAAAGCACACTTCGCTCCACCTCCTTCAGCTCCTACTGCAACACTCTGCACCTCTTACTTTCCTCACTATTACTTCCTTCACCTCCTCGCAGCTCTGTCATCTTTCGCACACTATTCCACCCTGACATACAGAGCCTCAAAACTTCTCATTAATCTTAACACTGACATATGTTCTTTCTTGCAGGCCAAGCTCTCATACAATAACAGGGAGCAAACAGTCACATGAGAAGGGCCACATTTCATACATATGCTGGTCCCCACAGGAAGAGCAGGTGATGTACATCATGGGCACGGGATGTGTCAGGAGCCTGACACCTGGCAAGGCTGGAGGACAAGTATTGTGGGGTTTTAAATGATCGTTCTCATTTTCCCTTGTCATGACGCATCACAAATTACTGCTCATAGTGTCAGCCGTGGCTTTGGTGGTAGCACTCCTGATTTTTGACTCAGAACATTGTGGGATCAAGACCCAGTCCAGAGGTTTGGGCACATAATCTAGGCTGAACTTCAGTGTAGCATTGAGGTTATGCTGCACTGTCAGAGGTCAAATCTTTTGGTTGAGGCTGGCCTTCTCTCTCAGGTGGAAGTAAAAGATCCCGTAGCACTATTTTGAAGAAGAGCACGGGAGTTCTTCCTTGTATCCTGGCCTGTATTTGTCCCCGATCATTGAAACATATTATCTGGCCAAAATTACATTGCTGTTTGTGGGAGCTTGCTGTGTGCAAATTGGCTACTGCAATTCCTACATTACAACAGTGACTACACATCAAAAGTAATTTCGTAAAAGCATTCAAGCTACACTGAAGTTCAGCCTAGATTATGTGCCCAAACCTCTGGACTGGGTCTTGATCCCACAATGTTCTGAGTCAAAACGCAGGAGTGCTACCACCAAAGCCACGTCTGACACTATGAGCAGTAATTTGTGATGCGTCCTGTCATGATAGATGAATTGCTGGAGCAAATAGAAACAAATGGGTGTGATATGATAGCAATTACAGAGACGTGGTTGCAAGGTGACCAAGACTGGGAACTGAATATTCAGCGATACTTGACATTTCAGAAAGATAGGCAGAAAGGAAAAGGAGGTGGGGTAGCTCTGTTAATAAAGGATGAGATCAGTGCAGTAGTGAGAAATGATCATGGCTCCGAAGAGCAAGATGTAGAATGAGTTTGGGTGGAGATAAGAAATAGCAAGGGGAAGAGGTCACTGATGTGTGTAGCCTATAGGCTCCCTAACAGTAGCTCCTGTAGGACAGAGAATAAATCAAGAAATAATGGGGCTTCTAAGAAAGAAACTGCAATGGTTGTGGGTGACTTTAATCATCTTATAGATTGGACAAATCAAATTGGCAAAGGTAGCCTTGAGGACGAGTTCATAGAGTGTATTCGGGGCAGTTTCTCAGAACAATACATTGTGGAACCAACCAAGGCACAGGCTATTTTAGATCTGGTAATGTGCAATGAGACAGGATTAATTAATGATCTCATAGTAAAGGATCCTCTGGGGAAGAATGATCATAACATGATAGAATTTCACACTCAGTTTAAGAGTGAGAAACTTGGGTCTGAAAGTAGTGTCTTAACCTTAAATAAAGGCAATTATGGGATAATAGATTAAAAGGTAAGATAGTGGAAAAGAAGTGGCAGATATATAAGCAGATATTTCATAATTCTCACCAAAGATATATTCCATTGAGAAAGAAAGACTCTATGAGAAGTATGAGCCATCTATTAAGGATGGTATTAAATTGAAAGAAAAAGGCATACAAGGTTTTGAAGATTAGTGGTAGGTCAGAAGATTAGTGAAACTTTAGAAACCAGCAAAGGATGGCTAAAAATAATAAAGAAGGAGAAAATTATGAGAGTACACTAGCAAGAAATATAAAAACGGACAGTAAGAGCTTCTACAAGTATATGTAAAGTAAGAGAGTAGCTAAAGTAAATGTTAGTCCCTTAGAGGATGAGACAGGGGAATTAATAATGGCAACAAGGAAATGGCAGAGACTTTGAACAAATATTTTGCATCTGTCTTCACTGTAGAAGGCACTAAAAGCACCCCAATAATAGTAAAAAATAAAGACAGGGGGGCAAAAGGGAGGGAATAACTTAAAACAATCATTTTCACTGGAGAAAATGTACTTGACAAACTAATGGGACCAAACACCGACAAGTCCCCTGTGCCTGATGCCCTGCATCCTAGGGTCTTAAAAGAAGAGGCTGCAGAGATAATGGATGCATTGGTTGTAGTCTTCCAAATTCCCTAGATTCTGGAAAGGCCCCGGCAGATTGGAAAACTGAAAATGTAATGCTCCAATTCAAGAAAGGAGGGAGACAGAAAGCAGGAAACTATAGGCCAGTTAGTCTAACACTTGTCATTGGGAAAATGCTGGAATTCATTATTAAGGAAGTAGTAGCAGGACATTTAGAAAATCATAATGCAATCAAACAGAGTCAACATTGTTTTATGAAAGGGAAATCATGTTTGATAAATTTATTAGAGTTCTTTGCGGATGTAATGAGGAGGGTGGATAAAGGTGAACTGGTAGATGTGGTGTATTTGGATTTTCAAAAGACATTTGATAAGGTGCCGCATAAAAGGTTACTACATAAGGTAACAGCTCATATATTAGCATGGATAGAGGACTGACTAACTAACAGGAAACAAACAGGTTTACCAACAAACAGGTTGGAAAACTGTAATTAGCGGATGCCTCAAGGATCAGTGGTGGGACCTCAACTATTTGCATGAATGAAGGGACCGTGTGTATTGTAGCCAAATTTGCTGACAAGACAAGATAGGTAGGAAAACAAGTTTTGAGGAGGATACAAAAGGTCTGCAAAGAGATATAACTATGTTTAGTGAGTGGGCAAAATTTTGGCAGCTGGAGTATAATGTGGGAAATATGAGGTTATCCACTTGGTAGGAAGAATAGAAAAGCAGAATATTATTTACATGGAGAGAGACTGCAGAATGCTGCAGTACAGAGGGATCTGCATGTCCTTATACATGGATCACAAAAAGATAGCATGAGGGTACAGCAAGTAATTAAAAAGGCAAATGGAATGTTAGCATTTATTGCAAGGGAGACAGGGTATAAAAGTAGGCAAGTCTTGCTACAACTGTACAGTGCATTTGTGAAGCAACACCTAGAGTATTGTGCACAGTTTTGGTCCCCTTATTTAAGGAGGGATATACTTGCATTGGAGGCAGTACAGAGAAGGTTCACTAGGTTGATTCCTGGGATGAAGGGGTTGTCTTATGAGGAAAGGTTGGGCAGGTTGGACCTATACTCATTGGAGTTTAGAAGATTGAGAGGTGATCTTATTGAAATATATAAGATTCTGAGGGGGTCTTGACAGGGTAGGTGCTGAGACAACAAAAGCAAAATACTGCAGATGCTGGAAACCTGAAATAAAAACAGAAAAAAATGCTGGAAATACTCATTAGGTGTGGCAACATCTGAAACGTTAGATTCTGAGAGAATGTTTCCCCTTGTGGGGAAATCTAGAAGTGGGGGCAAAGTTTCAGAATAAATGGAGATGAGGAGGAATTTCTGCTCTCAGAGGGTTGTGAATTTTGGAGTTTTCTAACTCAGAGAGCTGTGGAGGCTGGATCATTGAATATATTCAAGACTGAGATAGACAGATTTTTGAACTATGGGAGAGTCAAAGGTTATGGAGAGCAGGCAGGAAGGTGAAGTTGAGGCCAAGATCAGATCAGCCATGAGCTTATTGATGGCAGAGCAGGCTTGAGGGGCCGAATGTCCTACTCCTCTTTCTTATGTTCTTACTTCATTGGCTGTGAGCACTTTGGGACATCCTGCACTTATGAAAGGTGCAGTACAAATGCAAGTCCGGAGGTATGATCAGTAAGTTCACAGATGACATGAAAATTGGTGGAGTCGTAAATAGTGAGGAGGAAAGCCTTAGATTACAGGACGATATAGATGGGCTGGAAAGATGGGCGGAGCAGTGGCAAATGGAATTTAATCCTGAGAAGTGTGAGGTGATGCATTTTGGGAGGACTAACAAGGCAAGGGAATATACAATGGAAGTACAGAGGATCAGAGGGACCTTGGTGTACTTGTCCATAGATCACTGAAGATGTTGATTAGATGGTTAGAAAGGCAAACGGGATACTTGCCTTTATTAACCGAGGCATAAAATGTAAGAGCAGGAAGATTATGATGGAGCTGTATAAAACGCTAGCTAGGCCACAGCTGGAGTACTGTGTACAGTTCTGGTCGCCACACTATAGGAAGGATGTGATTGCACTGGAGAGGGTGCAGAGGAGATTCACCAGGATGTTGCCTGGGCTGGAGCATTTCAGCTATGAAGAGAGACTGGATAGGCTAGAGTTGTTTTCCTTAAAGCAGAGAAGGCTGAGGGGGGACATGATTGAGGAATGCAAAATTATGAGGAGCATAGATTGGATAGATAGGAAGAAACTCTTCCCTTAGCGGAGGCGTCAGTAACCAGGGGGCATAGATTTAAGGTAAGGGGCAGGGGGTTTAGACGGGATTCGAGGAAAAGAAATTTCACCCAGAGGGTGGTTGGAATCTGGAACACACTGCCTGAAGGGATGGTGGAGACAGGAACCCTCACAACATTTAAAAAGTATTTTGATGAGCACTTGAAATGCCATAGCATACAAGGCTACGGGCCAAGTGCTGGAAAATGGGATTAGAATAGATAGGCTTGATGGCCAGCGTGGACACGATGGGCCGAAGGGCCTGTTTCTGTGCTGTATAACTCTATGACTCTATGTTGCTGCTGCTCACAGAAGTCAGCATCTCTCTCTGGTTACCCATGCCATTAAATGCTGCCGCTTGTCTTTTTCTTCCATTTCAGCTCCAGGAGTTCCACTCAGCCATCAGGAAGTAGAAGAAGATGGAGAGGGCAGGATTGCACATTATACTTTCAGACACTAGCTCAGAGACTGCTGCTGCGAGCAGTTCAGAGGATAGGGTGGAGGGTTCTGCACATGAAGATTCACCCAGAGCTAGTGTGCAGGAGCAAGGTCAGGGGGACAGAATGGCACAGCTGGCTGGGGGGAAAGCTCACAGGCTCACCCTGCTACTCAGGGTACAGAGGGAGATGTCATACATAAGAAAACTGATGACAAAGCACACTGATATTGTAAGAGCACTGCACTGTCCGCCAGTGAGCTGCTTCACAATGCCAAAGAATGTGAAGGATTTAAACTCCAACTTGAGAACTGTCTTCATGCATGGCTTCAAGACCACGCAGTCAACCATGGACGGAGTGACCACCTTTATGAGCATTACAGGACGCCCCACAGCAATGGAGCCTCTCGTAAAAGCTCTGACAGCTTCACTGGAAGCTCAGACTCCTGCCATCTTGACTCTAGGGTCCAGCATCTCCTCTTACAGAGCCTAAAGGAGAGCATGGATGGCGACTTCCAGGACCTTCCAGCACACATGCACTGTTCTTTCACAAAGCAATGGGAGCATCAAGGCTCAGCCCTTCTGTGGCATTAGCTCCACGTGGGAGATATCTGCTGTCCTCACTCAGGATGACAGCGCACGTGTTCCTTCTTCAGCCTCTCAAGCAGTGCTAGTGTTGATGCCAGACAGCCAGTTGGGCCAAACTGCCCCGGGCAAAACCAATTCGCAGCAATCTACCATTGGGCCATCAACAGCAATAGCTCCTTGAGCTCGTCCCCCAGGATACCAGTTTGGCCTCAGCTGAAGTATTGCGTCCAGTCCTGGGCACCACATTTAAGGAAAGATGTGAAGACATTGGAGAGGGTACAGAAAAGATTCATGAGAATAGTTCCAGGGATGAGGAACTTCATTTACGAAGTTATATTGGAGAAAGTGGGACTGTTTTCCTTGGAGAAGAGAAGGCTGGGAGGTGATTTGATAGAGGTATTCAAAATCATGAGGGGTCTGGACAGAGTAGATAGAGAGAAACTGTTCCCACTCGTGAAAGGATCAAGAACGAGAGGGCACAGATTTAAAGCAATTGGCAAAAGAAACAACGGCAACACGAGGAAAAACTTTTGGACGCAGTGAGTGCTTAGGATCTGAGAGTGTGGTGGAGCTAGGTTCAACTGAGGCATTAAAAAGGGAATTAGACAGTTATATGAAAAGGAAGAATGTGCAGAGTTACGGGGAGAAGGCGGGGGAATGGCATTAGGTGAATTGTTCATTAGGAGAGCTGGTGCAGACACGATGGGCCGAATGGCCTCCTTCTGTGCTGTAACAATTCTGTGACCATCTCAAGGCAGCCTACCACCTCCCAAGTTGTAGCCAATGGGGAACCACTTTGTAGGAGCTGCAGAATAAGTAAAACAGGCAGTAGGACTGAGCACCGGGGTGATTTGTGGTTACGTAGCAGTCAGATAACTAGTTGTGAAATCAAGAATGCAGTTTCATCTACCATGGACGCCTATCAAGCGGCCGGACCAATAGGGTATTGCGTGTACCTCCGCCACTGTATTCAACATTGACGCACCCATGTTGGACCCCAAAAACACAAGAAGCACATCACAATTTCTCCCCCATTGAATTAGGCAGCCAGAAATTTCAAAACATTCGAACTTTCCTAGGCAGCCTATCAAAGGAAATGAGATGCCCTACACCAGAAAAAAAAACAGATCGAGCTTCAGCAGAAAAGGGGCAAGGAATGTAAAGTTGCATGTCCGCAGTGTGGAGAAATGTCGATCAAACCACTTTCTTTGATTAATTAAAGATGCCAGAAATGCAGAGCAATAATCCTATAAAGGCCTGTCAATACCGTATTTGTCAGAATGTAAGTCGCACCAGACCATAAGATGCACCAGGATTTTAAAAGGGAATATTTAATATTTACACCTAACAGAATGGAAGAACAGCAGCGGTGCAGTGTGAAGTGTGCTTGCTTTTTTCTATTTTCACTAGATCTTCCTTTTGTTCCTTCCATTCCCGTATCATTTTCTCATTCGGAGGTGGGCCAAATTTATTTCCATGCTTTGGCATACCATTACAACTTCCAGTGTGAATCCTATGGTATAAGAGAACCTTTTTTGTTTTGTATCGATTGGGTTTGCATCAGATTTTGCAAAAAACCCACAATCAACTAATCATTGTGCATAACTCCGAATCACGTGCTAATGATTTATGTGACTGAAAGTAACCTTCAGACCGTAAGATGCCCAGCAATTTTAAGCGCCTTTTTTCCAGAAAAAAAAGTGCGTATTATGATCTGGAAAATACGGCACTTGCAAGGAAAGGTAGCCACACATCCCTTATATATTTCACCCTCCTGGGTTTCATACAGTAAGTGTGCCAAACTATGGTCAGGATTTTGTGTGGCCGCCCAAGATTGGGTTGGAGATGGTGGAAGCATGAAGTATTGTGACAGGAGGCGGTGGGGGGGGGGGGGGGGGGGGCGCGTTGAGGCAGACAGCCATGCGATCTTCCAAAGGGTGGGATAGGCTGATGACGGCCTTCCCACCCAGAGGTCAATTGAGGACCTCAAGAGGCCTATTAATGACAATTAAGGGCCTGTTCCCGCCACCGCTGGGATCTTACCAGTGGCCGCTGGGGCCTCCGCTAAGTGGGGAGGACACCTTACAACACGAGGCACCCTCCCTTAGTGGGGCTTTCCCTCCTCCGTGGGCAATTTGTGGCCCACAGAGGACCCCCACCAGGAACAACCTTACCGCCAGGGATCCCCCCTCCCTCTGGACTGCACGCCCACCCCCTCACCTCGCCTTCTGGACTGGCCCCGGCAACCTCACCCTATCTACCTCTGGTCTGGGGATCCAGTGCTGGGCCTGGGTCCAAGGCCTCTGCAGTACTGGCAGTGGCCACTGCTCCCGGTGGCGCTGCTGATACCACTGAGCTGCCAGCCCTCTGATTGGCTGGCAGCTCTTGGAGGCGGGATCCCGTCTTTAAAAGGATGGGGAGCCGGGCTCCTGAAACTTTGATTTAAAAAGACCGCAGGATCGTTCCGAGGGGCATGAAAAGGTAGAGGCGGGGATCCCCCTGCCTTTTCAGCCTGGTGCTGGGAGCACTGCCTCCAGCACAAAATCCAGCATTATCTGTCCAGGCACTTTTTCACTCGTCGTCCTTTTTCTTAATTCTGAGTGATGGATTGAGGATGCCATTGTAACAAGACACATCAGTGAAACACACCAGATAGCGTAGCAATCCTTTTATTTACCGACGAATGAAAATGTCACTGGCTCATTACAAAGAAATCTCTCACAACTGGAATAAAACAACTAACTAGCTTTTCTCCAGCAAGCATTCGGTTAACACTCCAAATAAAAACACTTCGGCACACAAACTAATTCATTGGTCAAATTTTACAGTGAGTAGACATGTAATAATTGTGTTGGGTGTATAAAAAGATTCATAGATTTGAACTTCAATTTCATTATTAAATTACAATTCCAGCGCTCTGTGCCATGAGATTAAAAAGATTGAAATAAAGGGAACACCAGCATTTTAATATATTTTGTTCAAACAGAGCGAATATAAAAAGATCAGAAAAGATTAATCAGGAACAATAAAAGAACAATTTCTCTACCAGTACACACCATGAATACTATGAGATTTAGAAAATATTTCTAATTATCAAAAGTTTGTACCCAATTGGTACAATTGCTTTCATGAGGCCAACATACCCTGAAGGAAGAACTTGCATTTATATAGCACCTTTCACAATCTCAGGAGATCCCAATGTGCTCTACAGCCAATGAAGTACTTTAGAAGAGTAGTTACTGCTGTAATGTAGGAATCAGAGCAGCCAATTTCCACACAGCAAGATCCCACAAACAGCAACATGATAATGACCAGATTAGGTGTTGGTTAAGGGATAAATATTGGAAAGACGGTATCTCTGATAGTGCAGAATTCCCTCAGAACTGCACTGGACTTAAACTAGATGATGTGCTCAAGACTCTGGAGTGGGAGTTGAACCTACATACTTCTGACTCAACGAGGAAAGTATTATCAGTGAGTCTGACAGCCATTGTCAACTGAAACCTTCATCCATGCCTTCATCACCTCCAGATTCAATGACTCTATTGGTCTCCCTCCATAAGCTCAACACCATCCAAAACTCTCCCATCTGAACCCTATCCAGCACCAAGCTCTGTCCGGCCATTAGCTCCCATCTTCACTACCCCACATTGATTCCTGAGTCCCCCATCATCACAAATTTAAAAATCTTGTCCCTCTGTTTAAATCTGTCCATGTTCCCACCCCTACCCTCCCTCTGTAATCTCCTCCAGTCCTACAACCGCTGAACTCTCCAATCTCCTGGGCAGCACATTCCCATTGGCGGCAGTGCCTTCAGCTGTCTCTAAAATGCCCTCTGTAAGCCTCTCCACCTTCTACTCGCTCTTTAAGACCTTTTTTTAAACCTGTCTCTTTAATCTCACCTCTTCTTTAGCTCAGTGTCCATTTTCTTTGCAAAGCATATTTTTCTATTTTTAAGGTGTTACATAAATACATGTTGTCAGTGATGGTGATGACATCATACGGCCTATGTAGTGTTCAACCACAAGGCTCAAAGCAGAGGTTACCATGGAGCCAATAACAATGTAAGCCCTAGAGCAACTTAACAGAGAGTAGGAAGGTCCCTGTAATGCAACAATAGACCAATAGGTCTTAGAACCTTGAGTCCTTCAAGGCAACTTGACATAGGTGCTGCAAAATTTGGTTGCATAGCACCTGTACTTTCAGTGCTACAGATGTTGTTTCGGGTTTAAGATAGTGACCGTGCTGTGTGTAGACACTTCCGGTGCAGACTACGCTGGACATCATTTTGGTGAGGTTGTTGGCATGGGCACTGAGAGTGCGCACTGGAAGAATGTAGTGCAGGAAGATGGTGAGAATAGTCAGCATGTAACTCTGATTTGACCCCAGCAGCACAATTTTCCACCTCAATGCTACAGCTAATGTCCCCTCTTAACCTCACACTGCTGAACATGTGTCCAGCAGCAGGAAGGACCCACCCCCCCCACCAGCGCTATTTAAAGGGATCATCAACTACTTACAGGTTAGTTGCTGATTGATTTCTATTGGCTGTTGCTGAACTAACAGAAGTGTCAAATGGAAATAAAAATTGGGACAGAGGCTGCCATACACTCTCACACAAAGTCAAAATCTACCCCAGTGTCACCCCCAGCGACCCAGCTGTTCTTAAGCAGTTTACTATAATGCAATCTAGCATTTCAAATTCCTTTGAGGGTATTTAGTAAATCTGGAACCGCTCTGATGGAGTGATCTGCCATCCCCACTTAGGTAGTAAAAGTGGTATCTGAGGGAATAGCGTTGGGGAGTTGGTATTTACAGTAAGTTTTATAAAGTAGTTAGTTTTTAAAGTCATTACATTTTTCAGGAGACTTATAGCACATGATTTCCAAGCTTGGAGCAATTGTCATTAGGAAGGTATGTACCCAGCCATTAACATTGTATTTCTGCGCACATCAGTATTTCAAACTGTGGACTGACACCAAGAGCTGATAAGTGTCAACAATGTTCGAGTGTGTCCTGACTATCTAAATCATGCTTGCCTCAGTGGTACCGGACAAACAAATGCAAGATTTACCAGTCATTCATAAAAAAGAGAATTAATTCACAGGTATTGCAAAAATATGCCTGCTTGCTTGGCAAAACTGCTGGGATAAGAAAGACGAGACAGTTTTTGCTGCCTGGGGTCAGCATGTAGATATTGTGACATTAATGGCAAGGCTTCCATTATCTGCAAACAGCTCGGCCAATGCAGTGTCAAAGACCAGGCTATCGGTGCTTGTATTGACCGAGGCTGGGCCCTCAGTAATCCCCAGCGGGGTTGCCTCCCAGGTCAGTCGCCGGCGGTCCCTGTTCAGCACCAGACGGTACGTGAAGCCTTCCGCTTGTCTGGGCGTGCCAAGCAGTAGCACAAAGACCAGGAATTGCTGGCTCCCTTCCCGTCCCTCCTGCTTCTCCAGGACGAGCACAAAGTGGTGGCCAAGACAGGACTGCACCGTCACCCACCCTGCTGGGCCCGGTACGTGAATGCCGGTGGCTAGGAACACAATGCTCTCTCCCCGGAGCGTGACGACGCTGCAGTGGCTGATGGCCAAGTGCGGCAGGATGGCATTCAGCGGTCCCTCCCACCTGCAGGAAGCTCCAGGACACGGGCAGGGGAGCGAGCCCCGCTGGCTGACATTCTCGTGATTCGTTGTTGCCTGTTGATGCAGTGAGATCGTGCCTCTGGCTAGCAGGTATTGAAGCTGATGGGAGGAGAAAGAGAACAAAAATATGTAACATGGCGAGTTAATGTTTATTATTAATCATTGCCAAAAAACACTCAATAACAATAGTTTAACAAAAACTCCGACTCAGTTGGGGGCAGAATCTGACTTTGTGGGGGGGGGGGGTGGTGACAGTGAATTGGTTGCGGCTGATTGTTCTCCCCCCCCCACCCCCCCCCCCACCACCCACTCACTCAATTGGGCAGGTAAGGAATTTAAAAAAGGGCAGGCGTCATTCAAAAAAAGGGGGACATGGGAAGATGTTGTAGCAAATACACAGTAATGCCTTTGAATAATGATGTGGATAGGTTAGGGTATGCAGCCTGAGATTATAAGGCTGTAAGAGTGGGAGAGCATATTATCTATCGCAAAATGATATATAATAAGAGAATTCACATTTATCACTGCTGTTCCTTTGCAAATCCGAATCTAGGTTTGAAATTTTCAGGTTCATCGCTATAAGAAACTGCAATTTACAATGAATATCGATTTCCACATTTGGGAACTGATCTGGTTCATATTCCCATTGTAGCTTTCACTGTTGAATCAAAATGCAACCTCTCATGTCTAAAGTGTAGCAGATGGATAACCAATAGCACGGGGACATCACTCATCTTCCGAAACCGTTCACACACATTGTCAACAAAGCCCTGGAATGCTGCCTCTACCTCCCAGCTGCAAATTTGATTTTAAATTTGGGCATTTTTTGTTTTGTTTTACATTGCACGTAATTTTGGAAAGCAAATATAAATGACCGAAAATGCTAGGAAGTGCACAGCAGGACAACTGAAAAGAGAAAAAAAAAGAGAGGAACCGGTCGGTAGAACACTCCGCATGAGCTGATTGAAGGAGGTGAAGAGTCGTTCCTTTGTCAGACTGAACAAAATAAAATGGTGAGAGAGAAACAACAGGAATAAATGGCAAGTGCTGAAGTGCCAGCTGCTATTTACAAAGAGGAAGCTCCCAGGTTTCACAGCTGGCCAACGAGCTTAATAAAGAAATATTATAAAGAGCTGAAAAAGATTGGGCAATACTTGTATTCAGTGTTTGTGTACAAATAGCAAAATGCTTGCTTCTTTTGGATATAGAAGATTAAGGGGTGATCTAACTGAGGTGTTTGAGATGATTAAAGGATTCGATGGGGTTGATAGAGAAAACTACTTCATCTGCTGGGGGGTGGGGGGAATCCACAGCAAGAGGACACTACCTTCAAATTAGATGTAGCTGTTCAGAAATGAAGAAAGGAAACAGTCGTGGAAATCTGGAACTCTCTCCCTCAAAAAGCTGTTGAGGCTGGGGCTCAACTGAAAATTTCGAAACAGAGATTGACGAAAAAAAACACACCCTTTTTTATTCCAATGGCACTATGATTTTTTTCCTGGGTTACTTGTAGCAGTGTCCGAAAGGTCAGTCTTTAGTCCTGGAAGCTCCTGGAGAATCCTAGAGAGTTGGCAATCCTAATAACTCCATTATGCCCTGTTTTACTGATCCAGCTGGGAAACTGGCACAATCAGGAATTCGCCAGTCCCCAACAGTTTAATTGGACATGGTGTGGGGGGAGGGGGTGTGGGGTCTGTCAGGCACATTGATGGTATCAGCCCTCCTGGAGCTGAGCCTATTTAAGCCTCAGTGGCAAGGTCTCAAGCAGCCCTAGGCTGCTCCGTCAATGTAAAGGCCATGTCTCCCCCCCCACGGGGAGGCGGTGGCTTAGTAGTATTGTCACTGCACTAATAACCCAGAGACCCAGGGCATTGCCCCAACACAGCAGAAGGTGGAATTTGAATTCAATTAATAAATCTGGAATTAAAAAGCTAGTCTAATGATGGCCATGAAACCATTGTCCATTGTTGTAAAAACCCACCTGGTTCACTAATGTCCTTTAGGGAAGGAAATCTGCTGTCCTTACCTGGTCTGGCCTACATGTGACTCCAGACCCACTGCAATGTGGTTAACTCTTACATGCCCTCTGAAATGGCCTAGCAAGCCACTCAGTTGTACCTAACTGCTACAAAGTCTATAAAAAGGAATGAAACCGAACAGACCACCCAGTATCGACCTAGGCATCAGAAACGACAACGGCAAATCCAGCCCTGTCGACTCTGCAAGGTCCTCCTTACTAACATCTGGGGGCTTATGCCAAAATTGGGAGAGCTGTCCCACAGACTAGTCAAGCAACAGCCTGACATAGTCATACTCACAGAATCATACCTTACAGACATTGTCCCAGACACTGCCATCACCATCCCCCGGGTATGTCCTGTCCCACCGGCAGGACAGACCCCAGCAGAGGTGGTGGCACAGTGGTATACAGTCGGGAGGGAGTTGCCCTGGGAGTCCTCAACATCGACTCCGGACCCCATGAAATCTCATGGCATCAGATCAAACATGGACAAGGTAACCTCCTACTGATTACCACCTACCGCCCTCCCTCAGCTGATGAGTCAGTACTCCTCCATGTTGAACAGCACTTGGAGGAAGCATTGAGGGTGGCAAGGGCACAGAATGTAGTCTGGGTGGGGAACGTCAATGTCCATCACCAAGAGTGGCTCAGTAGCACCACTACTGACCGAGCTGGCTGAGTCCTCAAGGGCATATCTGCTAGACAGGGTCTGCGGCAGGTAGTGAGGGAACCAACAAGAGGGGAAAACATACTTGACCTCGTCCTCACCAATCTGCCTGCCGCAGATGCATCTGTCCATGACAGTACTGGTAGGAGTGACCACCGCACAGTCCTTGTGGAGACAAAGTCCCGCCTTCACATTGAGGATACCCTCCATTGTGTTGTGTGGCATTACCACCGTGCTAAATGGGACAGATTTCGAACAGATCTAGCAATGCAAAACAGGGCCTCCATGAGGCGCTGTGGGCCATCAGCAGCAGCAGAATTGTACTCAACCACAATCTGTAACCTCATGGCCTGACATATCCCCCACTCTACCATTCCCATCAAGCCAGGAGACCAACCCTGGTTCAATGAAGAGTGCAGGAGGGCATGCCAGGGGCAGCACCAGGCGTACCTCAAAATGAGGTGTCAACCTGGTGAAGCTACAACACAGGACTATCTGTGTGCCAAACTGCATAAGCGCGATAGACAGAGCTAAGCAATCCCATAACCAACGGATCAGATCTAAGCTCTGCAGTCCTGACACATCCAGCCGTGAATGGTGGTGGACAATTAAACAACTAACTGGAGGAGGTGGCTCCACAAATATCCCCATCCTTAATGATGGGGGAGCCCAGCACATCAGTGCAAAAGATAAGGCTGAAGCATTTGCAACAACCTTCAGACAGAAGTGCCGAGTTGATGATCCATCTCGGCCTCCTCCTGAAATCCCCAGCATCTCAGATGCCAGACTTCAGCCAATTTGATTCACTCCGCATGATATCAAGAAACGACTGAAGGCACTGGATACTGCAAAGGCTATGGGTCCTGACAATATTCCGGCAATAGTACTGAAGACCTGTGCTCCAGAACTTGCCGCACCCCTAGCCAAGCTGTTCCAGTACAGCTACAACACTGGCATCTACCCTGCAATGTGGAAAATTGCCCAGGTATGTCCTGTACACAAAAAGCAGGACAAGTCCAACCCGACCAATTACCGCCCATCAGTCTACTCTCAATCATCAGTAAAGTGATGGAAGGTGTCATCAACAGTGCCATCAAGCGGCACTTGCTTAGAAATAACCTGCTCAGTGATGCTCAGTTTCCGCCAGGGCCACTCAGCTCCTGACCTCATTATAGCCTTGACATCAAGGCAGCATTTGACCGAGTATGGCATCAAGGAGCCCTGGCAAAACTGAGGTCAATGGGAATCAGGGGGAAAACCCTCTGCTGGCTGGAGTCATACCTAGTGCAAAGGAAGATGGTTGTGGTTGTTGGAGGTCAATCATCTGAGCTCCAGAACATCACTGCAGGAATTCCACAGGGTTGTGTCCTCAGCCCAACTATCTTCAGCTGCTTCATCAATGACCTTCCTTCAATCATAAGGTCAGAAGTGGGGATGTTCGCTGATGATTGCACAATGTTCAGCACCATTCGTGACTCCTCAGATACTGAAGCAGCCTGTGTAGAAATGCAGCAAGACCTGGACAATATCCAGGCTTGGGCTGATAAGTGGCAAGTAACATTCGTGCCATACAAGTGCCAGGCAATGACCATCTCCAACAACAGAGAATCTAACCATCTCCCCATGACATTCAACGGCATTATCATCGCTAAATCCCCCACTATCAACATCCTAGGGGCTACCATTGACCAGAAACTGAACTGGAGTAGCCATATAAATATCGTGGCTACAAGAGCAGGTCAGAGGATAGAAATCCTGAGGCGAGTAACTCACCTCCTGACTCCCCAAAGCCTGTCCACCATCTACAAGTCACAAGTCAGGAGTGTGATGGAATACTCTCCACTTGCCTGGATGGGTGCAGCTCCAACAACACTCAAGAAGCTCAACACCATCCAGGACAAAGCAGCCCGCTTGATTGGCACCCCATCTACAAACATTCACTCCCTCCACCACCGACACACAGTGGCAGCAGTGTGTACCATCTACAAAATGCACTGCAGCAATGCACCAAGGCTGCTTAGACAGCACCTTCCAAACCCGCGACCTCTACCAACTAGAAGGACAAGGGCAGCAAATGCATGGGAACACCACCACCTGCAAGATCTCCTCCAAGCCACACACCATCCTGACATGGAACTATATCACTGTTCCTTCACTGTCGCTGAGTCAAAATCTTGGAACTCCCTTCCTAACAGCACTGTGGGTGTACCTACCTCACATGGACTACAGCAGTTCAAGAAGGCAGCTCACCACCACCTTCTCAAGGGCAATTAGGGATGGGCAATAAATGATGGCCTGGCCAGTGATGCCCACATCCCATGAATGAATTCAAAAAAACTATTTCCTCTCCTCACCTCCTGAAAAAAAAGACTTGCATTTATATTGCACCTTTCACCATCTCTGCACATCGGAACATAGGAAATAGGAGCAGGAGTAGGCCATTCGGCTCCTCGAGCCTGCTCCGCCATTCAACTAGATCATGGCCGATCCTCTACGTCAACGCCATTTTCCCACTCTATCCCCATATCTCTCGATATCTTTAATATCTAGAAATCTATCGATCTCTGTCTTGAACATATTCAATGACTGAGCTTCCACAGCCCTCTGGGGTAGAGAATTCCACAGATTCACCACCCTCTGAGTAAAGACATTCTCCTCTTCTCAGTCCTAAATGGCCTGACTCGTCTTCTGAGACTGTGTCCCCTCGTTCTAAACCCACCAGCCAGGGAAAACATCCCCTTAGATAAGGAGACCAAAACTGTACACAGTACTCCAAGTGTGGTCTCACTAAGGCTCTATACAATTGCAGCAAGACATCTTTACTCCTGTACTCAAATCCTCTTGTAATAAAGGCCAACATACTATTTGCCTTCCTAATTGCTTGCTGCACCTGCATGTTATCTTTCAGTGACTTATGAACAAGAACACCCAGATCCCTTTACAAGGACACCCAGGTCCCAAAGTGCTTCACAGCCAATTAAGTACTTTTGAAGCGCATTCTGTTGTAGGAAATGCAGCAGCCAATTTGCACACAGCAAGCTCCCACACACAGTGACGAGATAAACGATCAGGTAATCTGTTTTTTTTTTAGTGATGCTGGGCTGAGAGACACCAAGTAGTGCTTTGCTGCCATCACCCTCTCCCCTGCCATCACCCCCTCCCCTGCCATCACCCCCTCCCCCGCCATCACCCCCTCCCCCAACTCCCTCATTGGCACTTAGACGCTGAACCGTTCAATCTAAACCTGGGACTCTCTTGCTGTGCCATTGGATAAACTTGATGAGCCATTCCGGGGAGGGCGGAATATACTAAATTAGATTCATCCAACAACGTGCTTACGTCTTAATTGACTGTTGCCATTAAGGAGTTTACTAACTAATTCAGCAGTTCTACACAGATCGACTGACTTCAGGATAGTACTGATTAAACAGCATCTCTTTCTGCACAGCGCTAAACGAGTAGCTGACAAAAATGTTCTCACTGTGTTGTACCCCATGTGTAAAACCATTTCAGAAGCCTTGTGAAGTGAATGTTTCCATTTTATTCCTTCATCTCCTGAGACTTCTCACAGACCCTAGCTTTTCTGCGACTTTGATTGATGTCTTAATGTTCCAGTAACAGAATTATCGGTTTTGATTAGCATGGGAGACGGTTCTCAGTTTACTGAACAGTGTAATCCCACCTTTGCTGTGTGACTGTCTCCGGGTGGGACATTCATCCCCTTGTACTGAATCACTGCAGCTATCATGAAACATGATAAATCAGTAAGGTTAATCACGGAGACTACAGGCAGGGTTAACAATGCTTTCATTATGCTGCTGATCAAAAATAAACAGGAATCCACATTTTTTCCACACTAATAAAGGATCCGTCTTTTAGATGAGACATTAGCCTGAGAGCCCACACCCAGTCCCACTGACCTATCACTCCTGTCCTTACCGACCCGCAATGGCTCCCGCTCCCCCAACACCTCAAATTTTTAATTCTCATCCGTTTGTTTCAATCCCTCCATGGCCGTGCTCCTCCCTATCTCTGCAACCTCCCGCAGACTCACACCACCTCCACCAAGCTCCCTGCTCTACTGACACTTATGAATCTTCATGTCTACCCTCGAAAAAGCTTTGGTGGCTGTGATTCCCTGGAATTCCCTTTATAAAGCTCTCGACCTCTCCCCCTTTAGGACACTCCTTAAAACCCACATTTACTTTAATAGAGTGTACAACACAGAATTAGGACATTCAGCACAGCTCCATGTCAGTGTCTATGCTTCACATAAGCCTCCTACCACCTTACTTCATTGAATTCCATCAGCATACCCTTTTATTCCTTTCTCTCTCATCTACTTATCTAGCTTCCCTTTACAGGCATCGATGCTATTCACCTTAACCTTGTGCGAGTTCCACATTCGAACCACTCCCTGAGTAAAGATGTTTCTCTTGAATTCATGATTGGACTTAGTTTTGGTCTAGCCCACAAATGGAAGCATATTCTCGACATCTACCCTATCAAACCCCTTCACTGTATTAAACACCTCTATTAGGTCAGCACGCAGTCCTCTCCTTTCGAGAGAAAACAGTCATTTCTGATTGTTCGTGGGGATGTAAAAGGAGCTACATAAATGCAAGTTTGTCCCTCTTCACATCAAATCCAGCCAACAGTAACTCAGGATGGGTTGTGTCCGATTTCCACCCACTCCCCCCAACTCCACCCATTTTGAGTAAAGTACTGAACCTCTTCTCAGCAATTTCCCCAAATGTTACAACTAATATTGAACATTAGGGAACATTGCATGGCACAGAGTGTGAACATTAGGGATCACAGTGTGGCACAGAGTGTGAACATTAGGGATCACTGTGTGGCACAAAGTGTGAACATTAGGGACCACTGTGTGGCACAAAGTGTGAACATTAGGGACTACTGCATGACACAGAGTGTGAACATTAGGGACTACTGCATGACACAGAGTGTGAACATTAGGGATCACTGTGTGGTACAAAGTGTGAACATTAGGGACCACTGTGTGGCACAAAGTGTGAACATTAGGGATCACTGTGTGGCACAGAGTGTGAACATTAGGGAACATTTTTTGGCTCAAAGTGTGAACATTAGGGACTACTGCATGGCACAGAGTGTGAACATTAGGGATCACTGTGTGGCACAAAGTGTGAACATTAGGGACCACTGTGTGGCACAAAGTGTGAACATTAGGGACTACTGCATGGCACAGAGTGTGAACATTAGGGATCACTGTGTGGCACAAAGTGTGAACATTAGGGACCATTGTGTGGCACAAAGTGTGAACATTAGGGATCACTGTGTGGCACAAAGTGTGAACATTAGGGACCACTGTGTGGCACAAAGTGTGAACATTAGGGACTACTGCATGGCACAGAGTGTGAACATTAGGGATCACTGTGTGGCACAAAGTGTGAACATTAGGGACCATTGTGTGGCACAAAGTGTGAACGTTAGGGACTACTGCATGGCACAGAGTGTGAACATTAGGGATCACTGTGTGGCACAAAGTGTGAACATTAGGGACCACTGTGTGGCACAAAGTGTGAACATTAGGGACTACTGCATGACACAGAGTGTGAACATTAGGGACTACTGCATGACACAGAGTGTGAACATTAGGGATCACTGTGTGGTACAAAGTGTGAACATTAGGGACCACTGTGTGGCACAAAGTGTGAACATTAGGGATCACTGTGTGGCACAGAGTGTGAACATTAGGGATCACTGTGTGGTACAAAGTGTGAACATTAGGGACCACTGTGTGGCACAAAGTGTGAACGTTAGGGACTACTGCATGGCACAGAGTGTGAACATTAGGGAACATTTTTTGGCTCAAAGTGTGAACATTAGGGACTACTGCATGGCACAGAGTGTGAACATTAGGGATCACTGTGTGGCACAAAGTGTGAACATTAGGGACCACTGTGTGGCACAAAGTGTGAACATTAGGGACTACTGCATGGCACAGAGTGTGAACATTAGGGATCACTGTGTGGCACAAAGTGTGAACATTAGGGACCATTGTGTGGCACAAAGTGTGAACGTTAGGGACTACTGCATGGCACAGAGTGTGAACATTAGGGATCACTGTGTGGCACAAAGTGTGAATATTAGGGACAATTGTGTGGCACAAAGTGTGAACATTAGGGACTACTGCATGGCACAGAGTGTGAACATTAGGGATCACTGTGTGGCACAAAGTGTGAACATTAGGGACCATTGTGTGGCACCGAGTGTGAACATTAGGGACCACTGCGTGGCACCGAGTGTGAACATTAGGGACCACAGCATGACACAGAGTGTGAACATTAGTTACCACTGTGTGGCACCGAGTGTGAAAATTAGTTACCACTGCGTGGCTCAGAGTGTGAACATTCGTTACCAATGCGTGGCACATATTGTAAACATTAGAGACGACTGTGTGGCACAGAGTGTGAACATTAGGGACTACTGCATGACACAGAGTGTGAACATTAGGGATCACTGTGTGGTACAAAGTGTGAACATTAGGGACCACTGTGTGGCACAAAGTGTGAACATTAGGGATCACTGTGTGGCACAGAGTGTGAACATTAGGGACCATTTTTTGGCTCAAAGTGTGAACATTAGGGACTACTGCATGGCACAGAGTGTGAACATTAGGGACCACTGTGTGGCACAAAGTGTGAACATTAGGGACCACTGTGTGGCACAAAGTGTGAACATTAGGGACTACTGCATGGCACAGAGTGTGAACATTAGGGATCACTGTGTGGCACAAAGTGTGAACATTAGGGACCATTGTGTGGCACAAAGTGTGAACGTTAGGGACTACTGCATGGCACAGAGTGTGAACATTAGGGATCACTGTGTGGCACAAAGTGTGAATATTAGGGACAATTGTGTGGCACAAAGTGTGAACATTAGGGACTACTGCATGGCACAGAGTGTGAACATTAGGGATCACTGTGTGGCACAAAGTGTGAACATTAGGGACCATTGTGTGGCACCGAGTGTGAACATTAGGGACCACTGCGTGGCACACAGTGTGAACATTAGGGACCACAGCATGACACAGAGTGTGAACATTAGTTACCACTGTGTGGCACCGAGTGTGAAAATTAGTTACCACTGCGTGGCTCAGAGTGTGAACATTCGTTACCAATGCGTGGCACATATTGTAAACATTAGAGACGACTGTGTGGCACAGAGTGTGAACATTAGTTACAACTACCTGGCACAGAGTGTGAACATTAGTTACTACTGTGTGACCCAGAGTGTAAACATTAGTTACCACTGCGTGGCACAGAGTGTGAATGTTAGGGACCATTGTGTGGCTCAAAGTGTGAACATTAGGGACTACAGCAGGGCACAGAGTGTGAACATTAGTTACCACTGTGCAGCACAGAGTGTGAGTATTTGTTACCACTGCATGCCACATAGCGTGAACATTAGCTTCCATTGCGTGGCACAGAGTGTGAGCATTTGTTACCACTGCGTGGCACATATTGGAAACATTAGGGACCACTGCATGGCACAGAGTGTGAACATTAGTTACTACGGTGTGTCACAGAGTGTGAACATTAGTTAACACTGGGTGGCACAGAGTGTGAACATTAGTTACCACTGCGTGGCACAGAGTGTGAACATTTGTTACCACTACGTGGCACAGAGTGTGAGCATTAGTTGCCACTGTGTGACACAGAGTGTAAACATTAGTTACCACTGCGTGGCACAGAGTGTGAACATTAGGGGCCACTGCATGGCACAGAGTGTGAACATTAGGGACCATTGTGTGGCACAAAGTGTGAACATTAAGGACCACTGCATGGTACAGAGTCTGAACATTAGGGACCATTGTGTGGCACAAAGTGTGAACATTAGGGACCACTGCATGGCACAGAGTGTGAACATTAGGGACCATTGTGTGGCACAAAGTGTGAACATTAAGGACCACTGCATGGCACAGAGTGTGAATGTTAGGGACTATTGTGTGGCTCAAATTGTGAACATTAGGGACTACTGCAAGGCACAGAGTGTGAACATTAGGGACCACTGCATGGCACAGAGTGTGAACATTAGGGACCATTGTGTGGCACAAAGTGTGAACATTAGGGATCATTGTGTGGCTCAAAGTGTGAACATTCGGGACCACTGCATGGCACAGAGTGTGAATATTAGGGACCACTGCATGGCACAGAGTGTGAACGTTAGGGACCATTGTTTGGCTCAAAGTGTGAACATTAGGGACTACTGCATGGCACAGAGTGTGAACATTAGGGACCACTGCATGGCACAGAGTGTGAACATTAGTTACCACTGGGTGGCACAGAGTGTGAATATTAGTTACCACTGCGTGGCACAGAGTGTGAACATTAGGGACCACTGCGTGGCACAGAGTGTGAACATTAGTTACCACTGCGTGGCACAGAGTGTGAGCATTAGTTACCACTGTGTGGCACAGAGTGTAAACAATAGTTACCACTGCGTGGCACAGAGTGTGAACATTAGGGGCCACTGCATGGCACAGAGTGTGAATGTTCGGGACCATTGTGTGGCACAAAGTGTGAACATTAGGGACCACGGCATGGCACAGAGTGTGAACATTAGGGACCACTGCATGGCACAGTGTGTGAATGTTAGAGACCATTGTGTGGCTCAAAGTGTGAACATTAGGGACCACTGCATGGCACAGAGTGTGAACATTAGGGATCACTGCATGGCACAGAGTGTGAATGGTAGGGACCATTGTGTGGCTCAAAGTGTGAACATTAGGGACCACTGCATGGCACAGAGTGTGAATGTTAGGGACCATTGTTTGGCTCAAAGTGTGAACATTAGGGACTACTGCATGGCACAGAGTGTGAACATTAGGGACCACTGCATGGCACAGAGTGTGAACATTATTGACAATTGTGTGTCACAAAGTGTGAAAATTAGGGACCACTGCATGGCACAGAGTGTGAACATTAGGGACCATTGTCTGGCACAAAGTGTGAACATTAGGGACCACTGCATGGCACAGAGTGTGAATGTTAGGGACCATTGTGTGGCTCAAAGTGTGAACATTAGGGACTATTGTGTGGCACAGAGTGTGAACATTAGGGACCACTGCGTGGCACCGAGTCTGAACATTAGGGACCATTGTGTGGCTCAAAGTGTGAACATTAGGGACCACTGCATGGCACAGAGTGTGAATGTTGCGGACCCTTGTGTGGCTCAAAGTGTGAACATTAGGGACTACTGCATGGCACAGAGTGTGAACATTAGGGACCACTGTTTGGCACAGAGTGTGAACATTAGAGACCACTGTGTGACTCAAAGTGTGAACATTAGGGACTATTGTTTGGAACAGTGTGTGAACATTAGGGACCACTGTTTGGCACAGAGTGTGAACATTAGAGACCACTGTGTGGCACCGAGTCTGAACATTAGGGACCATTGTGTGGCTCAAAGTGTGAACATTAGGGACTATTGTTTGGAACAGTGTGTGAACATTAGGGACCACTGCGTGGCACCGAGTGTGAATATTAGGGACCATTGTGTGGCATAGAGTGTGAACATTAGGGACAACTGCGTGGCACAGAGTGTGAACATTAGGGACCATTGTGTGGCACAAAGTGTGAACATTAAGGACCACTGCATGGCACAGAGTGTGAATGTTAGGGACCATTGTGTGGCTCAAAGTGTGAACATTCGGGAACACTGCATGGCACAGAGTGCGAATATTAGGGACCACTGCATGGCTCAGAGTGTGAATGTTAGGGACCATTGTTTGGCTCAAAGTGTGAACATTAGGGACTACTGCATGGCACAGAGTGTGAACATTAGGGACCACTGCATGGCACAGAGTGTGAACATTAGGGACCATTGTGTGGCACAAAGTGTGAACATTAGGGAACATTGTGTGGCTCAAAGTGTGAACATTAGGGACCACTGCATGGCACAGAGTGTGAATATTAGGGACCACTGCATGGCACAGAGTGTGAATGTTAGGGACCATTGTTTGGCTCAAAGTGTGAACATTAGGGACCACTGCATGGCACAGAGTGTGAACATTAAGGACCACTGCATGGCACAGAGTGTGAACATTAGTTACCACTGGGTGGCACAGAGTGTGAACATTAGTTACCACTGGGTGGCACAGAGTGTGAACATTAGTTACCACTGCGTGGCACAGAGTGTGAGCATTAGTTACCACTGCGTGGTACAGAGTGTGAACATTAGTTACTACTGTGTGACACAGAGTGTAAATATTAGTTACCACTGCGTGGCACAGAGTGTGAACATTAGGGGCCACTGCAAGGCACAGAGTGTGAATGTTCGGGACCATTGTGTGGCACAAAGTGTGAACATTAGGGACCACTGCATGGCACAGAGTGTGAACATTAGGGTCCACTGCATGGCACAGAGTGTGAATGTTAGGGACCATTGTGTGGCTCAAAGTGTGAACATTAGGGACCACTGCATGGCACAGAGTGTGAACATTAGGGATCACTGCATGGCACAGAGTGTGAATGTTAGGGACCATTGTGTGGCTCAAAGTGTGAACATTAGGGACCACTGCATGGCACAGAGTGTGAACATTAGGGACCACTGCATGGCACAGAGTGTGAATGTAAGGGACCATTGTTTGGCTCAAAGTGTGAACATTAGGGACTACTGCATGGCACAGAGTGTGAACATTAGGGACCACTGCATGGCACAGTGTGTGAATGTTAGGGACCATTGTTTGGCTCAAAGTGTGAACATTAGGGACTACTGCATGGCACAGAGTGTGAACATTGGGGACCATTGTGTGTCACAAAGTGTGAAAATTAGGGACCACTGCATGGCACAGAGTGTGAAGATTAGGGACCATTGTCTGGCACAAAGTGTGAACATTAGGGACCACTGCATGGCACAGAGTGTGAATGTTAGGGACCATTGTGTGGCTCAAAGTGTGAACATTAGGGACCACTGCATGGCACAGAGTGTGAATGTTGCGGACCCTTGTGTGGCTCAAAGTGTGAACATTAGGGACTACTGCATGGCACAGAGTGTGAACATTAGGGACCACTGTTTGGCACAGAGTGTGAACATTAGAGACCACTGTGTGGCTCAAAGTGTGAACATTAGGGACTATTGTTTGGAACAGTGTGTGAACATTAGGGACCACTGTTTGGCACAGAGTGTGAACATTAGAGACCACTGTGTGGCACCGAGTCTGAACATTAGGGACCATTGTGTGGCTCAAAGTGTGAACATTAGGGACTATTGTTTGGAACAGTGTGTGAACATTAGGGACCACTGCGTGGCACCGAGTGTGAATATTAGGGACCATTGTGTGGCAGAGAGTGTGAACATTAGGGACCACTGCGTGGCACAGAGTGTGAACATTAGGGGCCACTGCATGGCACAGAGTGTGAACATTAGGGACCACTGCATGGTACAGAGTCTGAACATTAGGGACCATTGTGTGGCACAAAGTGTGAACATTAGGGACCACTGCATGGCACAGAGTGTGAACATTAGGGACCATTGTGTGGCACAAAGTGTGAACATTAAGGACCACTGCATGGCACAGAGTGTGAATGTTAGGGACCATTGTGTGGCTCAAAGTGTGAACATTCTGGAACACTGCATAGCACAGAGTGCGAATATTAGGGACCACTGCATGGCACAGAGTGTGAATGTTAGGGACCATTGTTTGGCTCAAAGTGTGAACATTAGGGACTACTGCATGGCACAGAGTGTGAACATTTGGGACCACTGCATGGCACAGAGTGTGAACATTAGGGACCATTGTGTGGCACAAAGTGTGAACATTAGGGAACATTGTGTGGCTCAAAGTGTGAACATTAGGGACCACTGCATGGCACAGAGTGTGAATATTAGGGACCACTGAATGGCACAGAGTGTGAATGTTAGGGACCATTGTTTGGCTCAAAGTGTGAACATTAGGGACCACTGCATGGCACAGAGTGTGAACATTAGGGACCACTGCATGGCACAGAGTGTGAACATTAGTTACCACTGGGTGGCACAGAGTGTGAACATTAGTTACCACTGCGTGGCACAGAGTGTGAACATTATGGACTACTGCGTGGCACAGAGTGTGAACATTAGTTACCACTGCGTGGCACAGAGTGTGAGCATTAGTTACCACTGCGTGGCACAGAGTGTGAACATTAGTTACTACTGTGTGACACAGAGTGTAAATATTAGTTACCACTGCGTGGCACAGATTGTGAACATTAGGGGCCACTGCATGGCACAGAGTGTGAATGTTCGGGACCATTGTGTGGCACAAAGTGTGAACATTAGGGACCACTGCATGGCACAGAGTGTGAACATTAGGGTCCACTGCATGGCACAGAGTGTGAATGTTAGGGACCATTGTGTGGCTCAAAGTGTGAACATTAGGGACCACTGCATGGCACAGAGTGTGAACATTAGGGATCACTGCATGGCACAGAGTGTGAATGTAAGGGACCATTGTTTGGCTCAAAGTGTGAACATTAGGGACTACTGTATGGCACAGAGTGTGAACATTAGGGACCACTGCATGGCACAGAGTGTGAATGTTAGGGACCATTGTTTGGCTCAAAGTGTGAACATTAGGGACTACTGCATGGCACAGAGTGTGAACATTAGGGACCACTGCATGGCACAGAGTGTGAACATTGGGGACGATTGTGTGTCACAAAGTGTGAACATTAGGGACTACTGCATGGCACAGAGTGTGAACATTAGGGACCACTGCATGGCACAGAGTGTGAACATTATTGACAATTGTGTGTCACAAAGTGTGAAAATTAGGGACCACTGCATGGCACAGAGTGTGAACATTAGGGACCATTGTCTGGCACAAAGTGTGAACATTAGGGACCACTGCATGGCACAGAGTGTGAATGTTAGGGACCATTGTGTGGCTCAAAGTGTGAACATTAGGGACTATTGTGTGGCACAGAGTGTGAACATTAGGGACCACTGCGTGGCACCGAGTCTGAACATTAGGGACCATTGTGTGGCTCAAAGTGTGAACATTAGGGACCACTGCATGGCACAGAGTGTGAATGTTGCGGACCCTTGTGTGGCTCAAAGTGTGAACATTAGGGACTACTGCATGGCACAGAGTGTGAACATTAGGGACCACTGTTTGGCACAGAGTGTGAACATTAGAGACCACTGTGTGACTCAAAGTGTGAACATTAGGGACTATTGTTTGGAACAGTGTGTGAACATTAGGGACCACTGTTTGGCACAGAGTGTGAACATTAGAGACCACTGTGTGGCACCGAGTCTGAACATTAGGGACCATTGTGTGGCTCAAAGTGTGAACATTAGGGACTATTGTTTGGAACAGTGTGTGAACATTAGGGACCACTGCGTGGCACCGAGTGTGAATATTAGGGACCATTGTGTGGCATAGAGTGTGAACATTAGGGACAACTGCGTGGCACAGAGTGTGAACATTAGGGACCACTGCGTGGCACCGAGTGTGAATATTAGGGACCATTGTGTGGCATAGAGTGTGAACATTAGGGACCACTGCGTGGCACCGAGTGTGAATATTAGGGACCATTGTGTGGCATAGAGTGTGAACATTAGGGACAACTGCATGGCACAGAGTGTGAATGTTAGGGACCATTGTGTGGCTCAAAGTGTGAACATTCGGGAACACTGCATGGCACAGAGTGCGAATATTAGGGACCACTGCATGGCTCAGAGTGTGAATGTTAGGGACCATTGTTTGGCTCAACGTGTGAACATTAGGGACTACTGCATGGCACAGAGTGTGAACATTAGGGACCACTGCATGGCACAGAGTGTGAACATTAGGGACCATTGTGTGGCACAAAGTGTGAACATTAGGGAACATTGTGTGGCTCAAAGTGTGAACATTAGGGACCACTGCATGGCACAGAGTGTGAATATTAGGGACCACTGCATGGCACAGAGTGTGAATGTTAGGGACCATTGTTTGGCTCAAAGTGTGAACATTAGGGACCACTGCATGGCACAGAGTGTGAACATTAGGGACCACTGCATGGCACAGAGTGTGAACATTAGTTACCACTGGGTGGCACAGAGTGTGAACATTAGTTACCACTGGGTGGCACAGAGTGTGAACATTAGTTACCACTGCGTGGCACAGAGTGTGAGCATTAGTTACCACTGCATGGTACAGAGTGTGAACATTAGTTACTACTGTGTGACACAGAGTGTAAATATTAGTTACCACTGCGTGGCACAGAGTGTGAACATTAGGGGCCACTGCATGGCACAGAGTGTGAATGTTCGGGACCATTGTGTGGCACATAGTGTGAACATTAGGGACCACTGCATGGCACAGAGTGTGAACATTAGGGTCCACTGCATGGCACAGAGTGTGAATGTTAGGGACCATTGTGTGGCTCAAAGTGTGAACATTAGGGACCACTGCATGGCACAGAGTGTGAACATTAGGGATCACTGCATGGCACAGAGTGTGAATGGTAGGGACCATTGTGTGGCTCAAAGTGTGAACATTAGGGACCACTGCATGGCACAGAGTGTGAACATTAGGGACCACTGCATGGCACAGAGTGTGAATGTAAGGGACCATTGTTTGGCTCAAAGTGTGAACATTAGGGACTACTGCATGGCACAGAGTGTGAACATTAGGGACCACTGCATGGCACAGTGTGTGAATGTTAGGGACCATTGTTTGGCTCAAAGTGTGAACATTAGGGACTACTGCATGGCACAGAGTGTGAACATTGGGGACCATTGTGTGTCACAAAGTGTGAAAATTAGGGACCACTGCATGGCACAGAGTGTGAAGATTAGGGACCATTGTCTGGCACAAAGTGTGAACATTAGGGACCACTGCATGGCACAGAGTGTGAATGTTAGGGACCATTGTGTGGCTCAAAGTGTGAACATTAGGGACCACTGCATGGCACAGAGTGTGAATGTTGCGGACCCTTGTGTGGCTCAAAGTGTGAACATTAGGGACTACTGCATGGCACAGAGTGTGAACATTAGGGACCACTGTTTGGCACAGAGTGTGAACATTAGAGACCACTGTGTGGCTCAAAGTGTGAACATTAGGGACTATTGTTTGGAACAGTGTGTGAACATTAGGGACCACTGTTTGGCACAGAGTGTGAACATTAGAGACCACTGTGTGGCACCGAGTCTGAACATTAGGGACCATTGTGTGGCTCAAAGTGTGAACATTAGGGACTATTGTTTGGAACAGTGTGTGAACATTAGGGACCACTGCGTGGCACCGAGTGTGAATATTAGGGACCATTGTGTGGCAGAGAGTGTGAACATTAGGGACCACTGCGTGGCACAGAGTGTGAACATTAGGGGCCACTGCATGGCACAGAGTGTGAACATTAGGGACCACTGCATGGTACAGAGTCTGAACATTAGGGACCATTGTGTGGCACAAAGTGTGAACATTAGGGACCACTGCATGGCACAGAGTGTGAACATTAGGGACCATTGTGTGGCACAAAGTGTGAACATTAAGGACCACTGCATGGCACAGAGTGTGAATGTTAGGGACCATTGTGTGGCTCAAAGTGTGAACATTCTGGAACACTGCATAGCACAGAGTGCGAATATTAGGGACCACTGCATGGCACAGAGTGTGAATGTTAGGGACCATTGTTTGGCTCAAAGTGTGAACATTAGGGACTACTGCATGGCACAGAGTGTGAACATTCGGGACCACTGCATGGCACAGAGTGTGAACATTAGGGACCATTGTGTGGCACAAAGTGTGAACATTAGGGAACATTGTGTGGCTCAAAGTGTGAACATTAGGGACCACTGCATGGCACAGAGTGTGAATATTAGGGACCACTGAATGGCACAGAGTGTGAATGTTAGGGACCATTGTTTGGCTCAAAGTGTGAACATTAGGGACCACTGCATGGCACAGAGTGTGAACATTAGGGACCACTGCATGGCACAGAGTGTGAACATTAGTTACCACTGGGTGGCACAGAGTGTGAACATTAGTTACCACTGCGTGGCACAGAGTGTGAACATTATGGACTACTGCGTGGCACAGAGTGTGAACATTAGTTACCACTGCGTGGCACAGAGTGTGAGCATTAGTTACCACTGCGTGGCACAGAGTGTGAACATTAGTTACTACTGTGTGACACAGAGTGTAAATATTAGTTACCACTGCGTGGCACAGAGTGTGAACATTAGGGGCCACTGCATGGCACAGAGTGTGAATGTTCGGGACCATTGTGTGGCACAAAGTGTGAACATTAGGGACCACTGCATGGCACAGAGTGTGAACATTAGGGTCCACTGCATGGCACAGAGTGTGAATGTTAGGGACCATTGTGTGGCTCAAAGTGTGAACATTAGGGACCACTGCATGGCACAGAGTGTGAACATTAGGGATCACTGCATGGCACAGAGTGTGAATGTAAGGGACCATTGTTTGGCTCAAAGTGTGAACATTAGGGACTACTGTATGGCACAGAGTGTGAACATTAGGGACCACTGCATGGCACAGAGTGTGAATGTTAGGGACCATTGTTTGGCTCAAAGTGTGAACATTAGGGACTACTGCATGGCACAGAGTGTGAACATTAGGGACCACTGCATGGCACAGAGTGTGAACATTGGGGACCATTGTGTGTCACAAAGTGTGAAAATTAGGGACCACTGCATGGCACAGAGTGTGAAGATTAGGGACCATTGTCTGGCACAAAGTGTGAACATTAGGGACTATTGTGTGGCACAGAGTGTGAACATTAGGGACCACTGCGTGGCACTGAGTCTGAACATTAGGGACCATTGTGTGGCTCAAAGTGTGAACATTAGGGACCACTGCATGGCACCGAGTGTGAATGTTGCGCACCCTTGTGTGGCTCAAAGTGTGAACATTAGGGAGTACTGCATGGCACAGAGTGTGAACATTAGGGACCACTGTTTGGCACAGAGTGTGAACATTAGAGACCACTGTGTGGCACTGAGTCTGAACATCAGGGACCATTGTGTGGCTCAAAGTGTGAACATTAGGGACTATTGTTTGGAACAGTGTGTGAACATTAGGGACCACTGCGTGGCACCGAGTGTGAATATTAGGGACCATTGTGTGGCATAGAGTGTGAACATTAGGGACCACTACGTGGCACAGAGTGTGTACATTAGGGATAATTGTGTGCCACAAAGTGTGAACATTAGGGACCACAGTATGGCACAGCGTGTGAACATTCAGGACCACTGCATGGCATAGAGTGTGTTCACTAGGCACCAATATGTGGCACCGGGTGTGAACATTAGTTACCACTGCGTTGCACAGAGTGTCAACATTAGGGACCACTGCGTGGCACAGAGTGTGAACATTAGGGACCACAGCATGACACAGAGTGTGAACATTAGTTACCAATGCGTGGCACATATTGTAAACATTAGGGACGACTGTGTGGCACAGAGTGTGAACATTAGTTACAACTACCTGGCACAGAGTGTGAACATTAGTTACTGCTGTGTGACCCAGAGTGTAAACATTAGTTACCACTGCATGGCACAGAGTGTGAATGTTAGGGGCCATTGTGTGGCTCAAAGTGTGAACATTCAGGAACACTGCATGGCACAGAGTGCGAATATTAGGGACCACTGCATGGCACAGAGTGTCAATGTTAGGGACCATTGTTTGGCTCAAAGTGTGAACATTAGGGACTACTGCATGGCACAGAGTGTGAGCATTAGGGACCACTGCATGGCACAGAGTGTGAGCATTAGGGAACATTGTGTGGCTCAAAGTGTGAACATTAGGGACCACTGCATGGCACAGAGTGTGAATATTAGGGACCACTGAATGGCACAGAGTGTGAATGTTAGGGACCATTGTTTGGCTCAAAGTGTGAACATTAGGGACCACTGCATGGCACAGAGTGTGAACATTAGGGACCACTGCATGGCACAGAGTGTGAACATTAGTTACCACTGGGTGGCACAGAGTGTGAACATTAGTTACCACTGCGTGGCACAGAGTGTGAACATTATTGACTACTGCGTGGCACAGAGTGTGAACATTAGTTACCACTGCGTGGCACAGAGTGTGAGCATTAGTTACCACTGCGTGGCACAGAGTGTGAACATTAGTTACTACTGTGTGACACAGAGTGTAAATATTAGTTACCACTGCGTGGCACAGAGTGTGAACATTAGGGGCCACTGCATGGCACAGAGTGTGAATGTTCGGGACCATTGTGTGGCACAAAGTGTGAACATTAGGGACCACTGCATGGCACAGAGTGTGAACATTAGGGTCCACTGCATGGCACAGAGTGTGAATGTTAGGGACCAATGTGTGGCTCAAAGTGTGAACATTAGGGACCACTGCATGGCACAGAGTGTGAACATTAGGGATCACTGCATGGCACAGAGTGTGAACATTGGGGACCACTGCATGGCACCGAGTGTGAATGTTGCACTCCCTTGTGTGGCTCAAAGTGTGAACATTAGGGGCCACTGCATGGCACAGAGTGTGAATGTTCGGGACCATTGTGTGGCACAAAGTGTGAACATTAGGGACCACTGCATGGCACAGAGTGTGAACATTAGGGTCCACTGCATGGCACAGAGTGTGAATGTTAGGGACCATTGTGTGGCTCAAAGTGTGAACATTAGGGACTACTGCATGGCACAGAGTGTGAACATTAGGGACCACTGCATGGCACCGAGTGTGAATGTTGCACTCCCTTGTGTGGCTCAAAGTGTGAACATTAGGGAGTACTGCATGGCACAGAGTGTGAACATTAGGGACCACTGTTTGGCACAGAGTGTGAACATTAGAGACCACTGTGTGGCACTGAGTCTGAACATCAGGGACCATTGTGTGGCTCAAAGTGTGAACATTAGGGACTATTGTTTGGAACAGTGTGTGAACATTAGGGACCACTGCGTGGCACCGAGTGTGAATATTAGGGACCATTGTGTGGCATAGAGTGTGAACATTAGGGACCACTACGTGGCACAGAGTGTGTACATTAGGGATAATTGTGTGCCACAAAGTGTGAACATTAGGGACCACAGTATGGCACAGCGTGTGAACATTCAGGACCACTGCATGGCATAGAGTGTGTTCACTAGGCACCAATATGTGGCACCGGGTGTGAACATTAGTTACCACTGCGTTGCACAGAGTGTCAACATTAGGGACCACTGCGTGGCACAGAGTGTGAACATTAGGGACCACAGCATGACACAGAGTGTGAACATTAGTTACCAATGCGTGGCACATATTGTAAACATTAGGGACGACTGTGTGGCACAGAGTGTGAACATTAGTTACAACTACCTGGCACAGAGTGTGAACATTAGTTACTGCTGTGTGACCCAGAGTGTAAACATTAGTTACCACTGCGTGGCACAGAGTGTGAATGTTAGGGACCATTGTGTGGCTCAAAGTGTGAACATTTGGGACTACAGCAGGGCACAGAGTGTGAACATTAGTTACCACTGTGCAGCATAGAGTGTGAGTATTTGTTACCACTGCGTGGCACATCGTGTGAACATTAGCTACCATTGCATGGCACAGAGTGTGAGCATTTGTTACCACTGCATGGCACATATTGTAAACATTAGGGACCACTGCATGGCACAGAGTGTGAACATTAGTTACCACTGCATGGCACAGAGTGTGAACATTAGTTACTACGGTGTGTCACAGAGTGTGAACATTAGGGACCATTGTGTGGCACAGAGTGTGAACATTAGGGACCACTGCGTGGCACAGAGTGTGAACATTAGTTACCACTGCGTGGCACAGAGTGTGAGCATTAGTTACCACTGGGTGGCACAGAGTGTGAACATTAGTTACTACTGTGTGACACAGAGTGTAAACATTAGTTAGCACTGCGTGGCACAGAGTGTGAACATTCAGGACCACTGCATGGCACAGAGTGTGTTCACTAGGCACCACTATGTGGCACCGAGTGTGAACATTAGGGACCATTGTGTGGCACAAAGTGTGAACATTAGGGACCACTGCGTGGCACAGAGTGTGAGCATTAGTTACCACTGTGTGGCACAGAGTGTGAACATTAGTTACTACTGTGTGACACAGAGTGTAAAGATTAGTTAGCAATGCGTGGCACAGAGTGTGAACATTAGGGGCCACTGCATGGCACAGAGTGTGAACATTAGGGACCACTGCGTGGCACAGAGTGTGAACATTAGTTACCACTGCGTGGCACAGAGTGTGAGCATTAGTTACCACTGTGTGGCACAGAGTGTGAACATTAGCTACTACTGTGTGACACAGAGTGTAAAGATTAGTTAGCACTGCGTGGCACAGAGTGTGAACATTAGGGGCCACTGCATGGCACAGAGTGTGAACATTAGGGACCATTGTGTGGCACAAAGTGTGAACATTAGGGACCACTGCATGGCACAGAGTGTGAACATTAGGGACCACTGCATGGCACAGAGTGCGAACATTAGGGACCACGGCATGGCACAGAGTGTGAATGTTAGGGACCATTGTTTGGCTCAAAGTGTGAACATTAGGGACCACTGCATGGCACAGAGTGTGAACATTAGGGACCACTGCGTGGCACAGAGTGTGAACATTAGGGACCACTGCATGGCACAGAGTGTGAATGTTAGGGACCATTGTTTGGCTCAAAGTGTGAACATTAGTTACCACTGCATGGCACAGAGTGTGAATGTTAGGGACCACTGTGTGGCACAAAGAGTGAACATTAGGGACCACTGCATGGCACAGAGTGTGAATGTTAGGGACCACTATGTGGCACAAAGTGTGAACATTAGGGACCACTGCATGGCACAGAGTGTGAACATTAGGGACCACTGCATGGCACAGAGTGTGAATGTTAGGGACCAGTGTGTGGCACAAAGTGTGAACATTAGGGACCACTGCATGGCACAGAGTGTGAACATTAGGGACCACTGCATGGCACAGAGTGTGAATGTTAGGGACCATTGTTTGGCTCAAAGTGTGAACATTAGGGACTACTGCATGGCACAGAGTGTGAACATTAGGGACCACTGCATGGCACAGAGTGTGAATGTTAGGGACCATTGTGTGGCTCAAAGTGTGAACGTTAGGGACTATTGTGTGGCTCAAAGTGTGAACATTAGGGACCACTGCATGGCACAGAGTGTGAATGTTAGGGACCATTGTGTGGCTCAAAGTGTGAACATTAGGGACTATTGTGGCTCAAAGTGTGAACATTAGGGACCATTGTGTGGCACAGAGTGTGAACATTAGGGACCACTGCATGGCACAGAGTGTGAACATTAGGGACCACTGCATGGCACAGAGTGTGAATGTTAGGGACCATTGTTTGGCTCAAAGTGTGAACATTAGGGACTACTGCATGGCACAGAGTGTGAACATTAGGGACCACTGCATGGCACAGAGTGTGAACATTGGGGACCATTGTGTGGCACAAAGTGTGAACATTAGGGACCATTGTGTGGCACAAAGTGTGAACATTAGGGACCACTGCATTGCACCGAGTGTGAATATTGCGGACCCTTGTGTGGCTCAAAGTGTGAACATTAGGGACTACTGCATGGCACAGAGTGTGAATATTAGGGACCACTGTTTGGCACAGAGTGTGAACATTAGGGACCACTGCATGTCACAGAGTGTGAACATTCGGGACCACTGCATGGCAGAGTCTGAACATTAGGGTCCATTGTGTGGCTCAAAGTGTGAACATTAGGGACCACTGCATGTCACAGAGTGTGAACATTCGGGACCACTGCATGGCAGAGTCTGAACATTAGGGACCATTGTGTGGCTCAAAGTGTGAACATTAGGGACTATTGTTTGGAACAGTGTGTGAACATTAGGGACCACTGCGTGGCACCGAATGTGAATAGAAGGGACCATTGTGTGGCATAGAGTGTGAACATTAGTTACCACTGCGTGGCACAGAGTGTGAGCATTAGTTACCACTGGGTGGCACAGAGTGTGAACATTAGTTACTACTGTGTGACACAGAGTGTAAACATTAGTTAGCACTGCGTGGCACAGAGTGTGAACATTCAGGACCACTGCATGGCACAGAGTGTGTTCACTAGGCACCACTATGTGGCACCGAGTGTGAACATTAGGGACCATTGTGTGGCACAAAGTGTGAACATTAGGGACCACTGCGTGGCACAGAGTGTGAGCATTAGTTACCACTGTGTGGCACAGAGTGTGAACATTAGTTACTACTGTGTGACACAGAGTGTAAAGATTAGTTAGCAATGCGTGGCACAGAGTGTGAACATTAGGGGCCACTGCATGGCACAGAGTGTGAACATTAGGGACCACTGCGTGGCACAGAGTGTGAACATTAGTTACCACTGCGTGGCACAGAGTGTGAGCATTAGTTACCACTGTGTGGCACAGAGTGTGAACATTAGCTACTACTGTGTGACACAGAGTGTAAAGATTAGTTAGCACTGCGTGGCACAGAGTGTGAACATTAGGGGCCACTGCATGGCACAGAGTGTGAACATTAGGGACCATTGTGTGGCACAAAGTGTGAACATTAGGGACCACTGCATGGCACAGAGTGTGAACATTAGGGACCACTGCGTGGCACAGAGTGTGAACATTAGGGACCACTGCATGGCACAGAGTGTGAATGTTAGGGACCATTGTTTGGCTCAAAGTGTGAACATTAGTTACCACTGCATGGCACAGAGTGTGAATGTTAGGGACCACTGTGTGGCACAAAGAGTGAACATTAGGGACCACTGCATGGCACAGAGTGTGAATGTTAGGGACCACTATGTGGCACAAAGTGTGAACATTAGGGACCACTGCATGGCACAGAGTGTGAACATTAGGGACCACTGCATGGCACAGAGTGTGAATGTTAGGGACCACTGTGTGGCACAAAGTGTGAACATTAGGGACCACTGCATGGCACAGAGTGTGAACATTAGGGACCACTGCATGGCACAGAGTGTGAATGTTAGGGACCATTGTTTGGCTCAAAGTGTGAACATTAGGGACTACTGCATGGCACAGAGTGTGAACATTAGGGACCACTGCATGGCACAGAGTGTGAATGTTAGGGACCATTGTGTGGCTCAAAGTGTGAACGTTAGGGACTATTGTGTGGCTCAAAGTGTGAACATTAGGGACCACTGCATGGCACAGAGTGTGAATGTTAGGGACCATTGTGTGGCTCAAAGTGTGAACATTAGGGACTATTGTGGCTCAAAGTGTGAACATTAGGGACCATTGTGTGGCACAGAGTGTGAACATTAGGGACCACTGCATGGCACAGAGTGTGAACATTAGGGACCACTGCATGGCACAGAGTGTGAATGTTAGGGACCATTGTTTGGCTCAAAGTGTGAACATTAGGGACTACTGCATGGCACAGAGTGTGAACATTAGGGACCACTGCATGGCACAGAGTGTGAACATTGGGGACCATTGTGTGGCACAAAGTGTGAACATTAGGGACCATTGTGTGGCACAAAGTGTGAACATTAGGGACCACTGCATTGCACCGAGTGTGAATATTGCGGACCCTTGTGTGGCTCAAAGTGTGAACATTAGGGACTACTGCATGGCACAGAGTGTGAATATTAGGGACCACTGTTTGGCACAGAGTGTGAACATTAGGGACCACTGCATGTCACAGAGTGTGAACATTCGGGACCACTGCATGGCAGAGTCTGAACATTAGGGTCCATTGTGTGGCTCAAAGTGTGAACATTAGGGACCACTGCATGTCACAGAGTGTGAACATTCGGGACCACTGCATGGCAGAGTCTGAACATTAGGGACCATTGTGTGGCTCAAAGTGTGAACATTAGGGACTATTGTTTGGAACAGTGTGTGAACATTAGGGACCACTGCGTGGCACCGAATGTGAATAGAAGGGACCATTGTGTGGCATAGAGTGTGAACATTAGTTACCAATGCGTGGCACATATTGTAAACATTAGGGACGACTGTGTGGCACAGAGTGTGAACATTAGTTAAAGCTCCCTTGCACAGACTGTGAACATTAGTTACTACTGTGTGACCCAGAGTGTAAACATTAGTTACCACTGCGTGGCACAGAGTGTGAATGTTAGGGACCATTGTGTGGCTCAAAGTGTGAACATTAGGGACTACAGCAGGGCACAGAGTGTGAACATTAATTACCACTGTGCAGCACAGAGTGTGAGTATTTGTTACCACTGCGTGGCACATAGTGTGAACATTAGCTACCATTGCGTGGCACAGAGTGTGAGCATTTGTTACCACTGCGTGGCACATATTGTAAACATTAGGGACCACTGCATGACACAGAGTGTGAACATTAGTTACCACTGCATGGCACAGAGTGTGAACATTAGTTACTACGGTGTGTCACAGAGTGTGAACATTAGTTAACACTGCCTGGCACAGAGTGTGAACATTAGTTACCACTGGGTGGCACAGAGTGTGAACATTAGTTACCACTGCGTGGCACAGAGTGTGTACATTAGTTACCACTGCGTGGCACAGAGTGTGAGCATTAGTTAACACTGTGTGGCACAGAGTGTAAACATTAGTTACCACTGCGTGGCACAGAGTGTGAACATTAGGGTCCACTGCATGGCACAGAGTGTGAATGTTCGGGACCATTGTGTGGCACAGAGTGTGAACATTAGGGACCACTGCATGGCACAGTGTGTGAATGTTAGGGACCATTGTGTGGCTCAAAGTGTGAACATTAGGGACTACTGCATGGCACAGAGTGTGAACATTAGGGACCACTGCATGGCACAGAGTGTGAACATTAGGGACCACTGCATGGCACAGAGTGTGAATGTTAGGGACCATTGTTTGGCTCAAAGTGTGAACATTAGTTACCACTGCATGGCACAGAGTGTGAATGTTAGGGACCACTGTATCGCACAAAGTGTGAACATTAGGGACCACTGCATGGCACAGAGTGTGAATGTTAGGGACCACTATGTGGCACAAAGTGTGAACATTAGGGACCACTGCATGGCACAGAGTGTGAACATTAGGGACCACTGCATGGCACAGAGTGTGAATGTTAGGGACCACTGTGTGGCACAAAGTGTGAACATTAGGGACCACTGCATGGCACAGAGTGTGAACATTAGGGACCACTGCATGGCAGAGTGTGAATGTTAGGGACCATTGTTTGGCTCAAAGTGTGAACATTAGGGACTACTGCATGGCACAGAGTGTGTACATTCGTTACCAATGCATGGCACAGAGTGTGAATGTTAGGGACCACTGTATGGCACAAAGTGTGAATGTTAGGGACCACTGCATGGCACAGAGTGTGAACATTAGGGACCACTGCATGGCAGAGTGTGAATGTTAGGGACCATTGTTTGGCTCAAAGTGTGAACATTAGGGACCACTGCATGGCACAGAGTGTGAATGTTACGGACCATTGTTTGGCTCAAAGTGTGAACATTAGGGACTACTGCATGGCACAGAGTGTGAACATTAGGGACCACTGCATGGCAGAGTGTGAATGTTAGGGACCATTGTTTGGCTCAAAGTGTGAACATTAGGGACCACTGCATGGCACAGAGTGTGAATGTTAGGGACCATTGTTTGACTCAAAGTGTGAACGTTGGGGACTACTGCATGGCACAGAGTGTGAACATTAGGGACCACTGCATGGCACAGAGTGTGAACATTGGGGACCATTGTCTGGCACAAAGTGTGAACATTAGGGACCATTGTGTGGCACAAAGTGTGAACATTAGGGACCACTGCATGGCACAGAGTGTGAATGTTAGGGACCATTGTGTGGCTCAAAGTGTGAACATTAGGGACTATTGTGTGGCTCAAAGTGTGAACATTAGGGACCATTGTGTGGCACAAAGTGTGAACATTAGGGACCATTGTGTGGCTCAAAGTGTGAACAATAGGGACTATTGTGTGGCTCAAAGTGTGAACGTTAGGGACCATTGTGTGGCACAGAGTGTGAACATTAGGGACCACTGCATGGCACAGAGTGTGAACATTAGGGACCATTGTGTGGCACAAAGTGTGAACATTAGGGACCACTGCATGGCACCGAGTGTGAATATTGCGGACCCTTGTGTGGCTCAAAGTGTGAACAATAGGGACTACTGCATGGCACAGAGTGTGAATATTAGGGACCACTGTTTGGCACAGAGTGTGAATGTTAGGGACCATTGTTTGGCTCAAAGTGTGAACATTGGGGACTACTGCATGGCACAGAGTGTGAACATTAGGGACCACTGCATGGCACAGAGTGTGAACATTGGGGACCATTGTCTGGCACAAAGTGTGAACATTAGGGACCATTGTGTGGCACACAGTGTGAACATTAGGGACCACTGCATGGCACAGAGTGTGAATGTTAGGGACCATTGTGTGGCTCAAAGTGTGAACATTAGGGACTATTGTGTGGCTCAAAGTGTGAACATTAGGGACCATTGTGTGGCACAAAGTGTGAACATTAGGGACCACTGCATGGCACAGAGTGTGAATGTTAGGGACCATTGTGTGGCACAAAGTGTGAACATTAGGGACCACTGCATGGCACAGAGTGTGAATGTTAGGGACCATTGTGTGGCTCAAAGTGTGAACAATAGGGACTATTGTGTGGCTCAAAGTGTGAACATTAGGGACCATTGTGTGGCACAGAGTGTGAACATTAGGGACCACTGCATGGCACAGAGTGTGAACATTAGGGACCACTGCATGGCACAGAGTGTGAACATTAGGGACCACTGCATGGCACCGAGTGTGAATATTGCGGACCCTTGTGTGGCTCAAAGTGTGAACAATAGGGACTACTGCATGGCACAGAGTGTGAATATTAGGGACCACTGTTTGGCACAGAGTGTGAATGTTAGGGACCACTGTTTGGCACAGAGTGTGAACATTAGAGACCACTGTGTGGCACCGAGTCTGAACATGAGGGACCATTGTGTGGCTCAAAGTGTGAACATTAGGGACTATTGTTTGGAACAGTGTGTGAACATTAGGGACCACTGCGTGGCACCGAGTGTGAATAGAAGGGACCATTGTGTGGCATAGAGTGTGAACATTAGGGACCACTGCGTGGCACAGAGTGTGAACATTAGGGACAATTGTGTGCCACAAAGTGTGAACATTAGGGACCACAGTATGGCACAGAGTGTGAACATTCAGGACCACTGCATGGCACAGAGTGTGTTCACGAGGAACCACTATGTGGCACCGAGTGTGAACATTAGGGACCACTGCGTGGCACAGAGTGTGAACATTAGGGACCACAGCATGACACAGAGTGTGAACATTAGTTACCACTGTGTGGCACCGAGTGTGAAAATTAGTTACCACTGCGTGGCTCAGAGTGTGAACATTCGTTACCAATGCGTGGCACATATTGTAAACATTAGGGACGACTGTGTGGCACAGAGTGTGAACATTAGTTACAACTCCCTTGCACAGACTGTGAACATTAGTTACTACTGTGTGACCCAGAGTGTAAACATTAGTTACCACTGCGTGGCACACAGTGTGAATGTTAGGGACCATTGTGTGGCTCAAAGTGTGAACATTCGGGACTACTGCATGGCACAGAGTGTGAACATTAGGGACCACTGCATGGCAGAGTGTGAATGTTAGGGACCATTGTTTGGCTCAAAGTGTGAACATTAGGGACCACTGCATGGCACAGAGTGTGAATGTTAGGGACCATTGTTTGACTCAAAGTGTGAACGTTGGGGACTACTGCATGGCACAGAGTGTGAACATTAGGGACCACTGCATGGCACAGAGTGTGAACATTGGGGACCATTGTGTGGCACAAAGTGTGAACATTAGGGACCATTGTGTGGCACAAAGTGTGAACATTAGGGACCACTGCATGGCACAGAGTGTGAATGTTAGGGACCATTGTGTGGCTCAAAGTGTGAAAATTAGGGACTATTGTGTGGCTCAAAGTGTGAACATTAGGGACCATTGTGTGGCACAAAGTGTGAACATTAGGGACCACTGCATGGCACAGAGTGTGAATGTTAGGGACCATTGTGTGGCTCAAAGTGTGAACAATAGGGACTATTGTGTGGCTCAAAGTGTGAACGTTAGGGACCATTGTGTGGCACAGAGTGTGAACATTAGGGACCACTGCATGGCACAGAGTGTGAACATTAGGGACCACTGCATGGCACAGAGTGTGAACATTGGGGACCATTGTGTGGCACAAAGTGTGAACATTAGGGACCATTGTGTGGCACAAAGTGTGAACATTAGGGACCACTGCATGGCACCGAGTGTGAATATTGCGGACCCTTGTGTGGCTCAAAGTGTGAACAATAGGGACTACTGCATGGCACAGAGTGTGAATATTAGGGACCACTGTTTGGCACAGAGTGTGAATGTTAGGGACCATTGTTTGGCTCAAAGTGTGAACATTGGGGACTACTGCATGGCACAGAGTGTGAACATTAGGGACCACTGCATGGCACAGAGTGTGAACATTGGGGACCCTTGTGTGGCTCAAAGTGTGAACAATAGGGACTACTGCATGGCACAGAGTGTGAAGATTAGGGACCGCTGCATGGCACAGAGTGTGAATATTAGGGACCACTGCATGGCACAGAGTGTGAATGTTAGGGACCATTGTGTGGCTCAAAGTGTGAACAATAGGGACTATTGTGTGGCTCAAAGTGTGAACATTAGGGACCATTGTGTGGCACAGAGTGTGAATGTTAGGGACCATTGTTTGGCTCAAAGTGTGAACATTAGGGACTACTGCATGGCACAGTGTGAACATTAGGGACCACTGCATGGCACAGAGTGTGAACATTAGGGACCATTGTGTGGCACAAAGTGTGAACATTAGGGACCACTGCATGGCACCGAGTGTGAATATTGCGGACCCTTGTGTGGCTCAAAGTGTGAACAATAGGGACTACTGCATGGCACAGAGTGTGAATATTAGGGACCACTGTTTGGCACAGAGTGTGAATGTTAGGGACCACTGTTTGGCACAGAGTGTGAACATTAGAGACCACTGTGTGGCACCGAGTCTGAACATGAGGGACCATTGTGTGGCTCAAAGTGTGAACATTAGGGACTATTGTTTGGAACAGTGTGTGAACATTAGGGACCACTGCGTGGCACCGAGTGTGAATAGAAGGGACCATTGTGTGGCATAGAGTGTGAACATTAGGGACCACTGCGTGGCACAGAGTGTGAACATTAGGGACAATTGTGTGCCACAAAGTGTGAACATTAGGGACCACAGTATGGCACAGAGTGTGAACATTCAGGACCACTGCATGGCACAGAGTGTGTTCACGAGGAACCACTATGTGGCACCGAGTGTGAACATTAGGGACCACTGCGTGGCACAGAGTGTGAACATTAGGGACCACAGCATGACACAGAGTGTGAACATTAGTTACCACTGTGTGGCACCGAGTGTGAAAATTAGTTACCACTGCGTGGCTCAGAGTGTGAACATTCGTTACCAATGCGTGGCACATATTGTAAACATTAGGGACGACTGTGTGGCACAGAGTGTGAACATTAGTTACAACTCCCTTGCACAGAGTGTGAACATTAGTTACTACTGTGTGACCCAGAGTGTAAACATTAGTTACCACTGCGTGGCACACAGTGTGAGTATTTGTTACCACTGCGTGGCACATAGTGTGAACATTAGCTACCATTGCGTGGCACAGAGTGTGAGCATTTGTTACCACTGCGTGGCACAGAGTGTGAACATTAGTTACTACGGTGTGTCACAGAGTGTAAACATTAGGGACCATTGTGTGGCACAGAGTGTGAACATTAGTTACCACTGCGTGGCACAGAGTGTGAACATTAGGGACCACTGCGTGGCACAGAGTGTGAGCATTTGTTACCACTGCGTGGCACAGAGTGTGAACATTAGTTACTACGGTGTGTCACAGAGTGTAAACATTAGGGACCATTGTGTGGCACAGAGTGTGAACATTAGTTACCACTGCGTGGCACAGAGTGTGAACATTAGGGACCACTGCGTGGCACAGAGTGTGAACATTAGTTACCACTGCGTGTCACAGAGTGTGAGCATTAGTTACCACTGTGTGGCACAGAGTGTGAACATTAGTTACTACTGTGTGACACAGAGTGTAAACATTAGTTAGCACTGCGTGGCACAGAGTGTGAACATTCAGGACCACTGCATGGCACAGAGTGTGTTCACTAGGCACCACTATGTGGCACCGAGTGTGAACATTAGGGACCATTGTGTGGCACAAAGTGTGAACATTAGGGACCACTGCATGGCACAGAGTGTGAACATTAGGGACCACTGCATGGCACAGAGTGTGAATGTTAGGGACCATTGTGTGGCTCAAAGTGTGAACATTAGGGACCACTGCATGGCACCGAGTGTGAACATTAGGGACCATTGTCTGGCACAAAGTGTGAACATTAGGGACCATTGTGTAGCACAGAGTGTGAACATTAGGGACCATTGTCTGGCACAAAGTGTGAACATTAGGGACCACTGCATGGCACAGAGTGTGAATGTTAGGGACCATTGTTTGGCTCAAAGTGTGAACATTAGGGACTACTGCATGGCACAGAGTGTGAACATTAGGGACCACTGCATGGCACAGAGTGTGAACATTAGGGACCATTGTGTGGCTCAAAGTGTGAACATTAGGGACTATTGTGTGGCACAGAGTGTGAACATTCGGGACCATTGTCTGGCACAAAGTGTGAACATTCGGGACCACTGCATGGCACAGAGTGTGAATGTTCGGGACCATTGTGTGGCTCAAAGTGTGAACATTAGGGACTATTGTGTGGCACCGAGTCTGAACAATAGGGACCATTGTGTGGCTCAAAGTGTGAACATTAGGGACCACTGCATGGCACCAAGTGTGAACATTAGGGACCATTGTCTGGCACAAAGTGTGAACATTAGGGACCACTGCATGGCACAGAGTGTGAACATTAGGGACCATTGTCTGGCACAAAGTGTGAACATTAGGGACCACTGCATGGCACAGAGTGTGAATGTTAGGGACCATTGTGTGGCTCAAAGTGTGAACATTAGGGACAATTGTGTGGCACAGAGTGTGAACATTAGGGACCATTGTCTGGCACAAAGTGTGAACATTAGGGACCACTGCATGACACAGAGTGTGAATGTTAGGGACCATTGTTTGGCTCAAAGTGTGAACATTAGGGACTACTGCATGGCACAGAGTGTGAACATTCGGGACCACTGCATGGCACAGAGTGTGAACATTAGGGACCATTGTGTGGCTCAAAGTGTGAACATTAGGGACTATTGTGTGGCACAGAGTGTGAACATTCGGGACCATTGTCTGGCACAAAGTGTGAACATTAGGGACCACTGCATGGCACAGAGTGTGAATGTTCGGGACCATTGTGTGGCTCAAAGTGTGAACATTAGGGACTATTGTGTGGCACCGAGTCTGAACAATAGGGACCATTGTGTGGCTCAAAGTGTGAACATTAGGGACCACTGCATGGCACCAAGTGTGAACATTAGGGACCATTGTCTGGCACAAAGTGTGAACATTAGGGACCACTGCATGGCACAGAGTGTGAACATTAGGGACCATTGTCTGGCACAAAATGTGAACATTAGGGACCACTGCATGGCACAGAGTGTGAATGTTAGGGACCATTATGTGGTACAGAGTGTGAACATTCGGGACTATTGTGTGGCACAGAGTGTGAACATTAGGGACCATTGTGTGGCTCAAAGTGTGAACATTAGGGACCACTGCATGGCACCGAGTGTGAATGTTGCGGACCCTTGTGTGGCTCAAAGTGTGAACATTAGGGACTACTGCATGGCACAGAGTGTGAACATTAGGGACCACTGTTTGGCACAAAGTGTGAACATTAGAGACCACTGTGTGGCACCGAGTCTGAACATTAGGGACCATTGTGTGGCATAGAGTGTGAACATTCGGGACCACTGCATGGCACCGAGTGTGAATGTTGCGGACCCTTGTGTGGCTCAAAGTGTGAACATTAGGGACTACTGCATGGCACAGAGTGTGAACATTAGGGACCACTGTTTGGCACAAAGTGTGAACATTAGAGACCACTGCGTGGCACCGAGTCTGAACAATAGGGACCATTGTGTGGCTCAAAGTGTGAACATTAGGGACCACTGCATGGCACCGAGTGTGAATGTTGCGGACCCTTGTGTGGCTCAAAGTGTGAACATTAGGGACTACTGCATGGCACAGAGTGTGAACATTAGGGACCACTGTTTGGCACAAAGTGTGAACATTAGAGACCACTGTGTGGCACCGAGTCTGAACATTAGGGACCATTGTGTGGCATAGAGTGTGAACATTAGGGACCACTGCGTGGCACAGAGTGTGAACATTAGGGACAATTGTGTGCCACAAAGTGTGAACATTAGGGACCACAGTATGGCACAGAGTGTGAACATTCAGGACCACTGCATGGCACAGAGTGTGTTCACTAGGCACCACTATGTGGCACCGAGTGTGAACATTAGGGACCACTGCATGGCACCGAGTGTGAACATTAGCAACCATTGTGTGCCACAAAGTGTGAACATTCGGGACCACAGTATGGCACAGAGTGTGATTACTAGGGACCACTATCTGGCACCGAGTGTGAACATTTGGGACCATTGTGTGGCACAGAGTGTGAACTTTAGGGAACATTGTGTGGCACAAAGTGTGAACATTAAGGACCACTGCATGGCACCGAGTGTGAACATTAGGGACCACGGCATGGCACCGAAAGTGAACATTAAGGACCACGGCATGGCACCGAGTGTGAACATTAGGGACCACTATGTGGCACCGAGTGTGAACATTAGGGACCACGGCATGGCACCGAGTGTGAACATTAGGGACCACGGCATGGCACCGAGTGTGAACATTAGGGAACATTGTGTGGCACAGAGTGTGAACATTAGTTACCACTGCGTGGCACAGAGTGTGAACGTGCCAACAAATCCAGGTCGCTGACCTTCTAACTTTAACTTTGTTTCATCTGGACTGCACTGTCAGAAAGTGTGGTGGGAGCAGATTCAATAATAAATTTCAAAAGGGAATTAGGTAAATACTCGGAAAAGGAAACATTTACATTAGGGAACATTAGGGAAATTGAGGGAAATTGGCAGGGGAGTGGGAATAGATTTTTCCAAGAGTACAATAGTTCCAATAGATTTTTCCAAGTGGGGCGGCACAGTGGCGCAGTGGTTAGCACCGCAGCCTCACAGCTCCAGAGACCCGGGTTCGATTCTGGGTACTGCCTGTGTGGAGTTTGCAAGTTCTCCCTGTGTCTGCGTGGGTTTCCTCCGGGTGCTCCGGTTTCCTCCCACATGCCAAAGACTTGCAGGTTGATAGGTTAATTGGCCATTATAAATTGCCCCTAGTATAGGTAGGTGGTAGGGAAATATAGGGATAGGTGGGGATGTGATAGGAATATGGGATTAGTGTAGGATTAGTATAAATGGGTGGTTGATGGTCGGCACAGACTCGGTGGGCCGAAGGGCCTGTTTCAGTGCTGTATCTCTAAACTAAGTACGATAAACTTTCTATGCTGTAAGATTCTTTGATTTGTTGTTAGTTACGAATTTTGAATTGTTTGTTCATATTTAATTCCAAAAGCTAAACATTTGTCCATTGCAAATTTCTTATTACACTAGCTGCCAAATTCATTTGAAAGAAATCGTCTGAGCTGAGTGGAGTGTTAGCGAGTAAAATGTATTTAACCATGTGTACATGAGATCGATTGTGTCCTTTTCACCGTTTTATAATGTCTCGGGAGAGACCAAGGCTAAGGAGTAAACCCTAACAGATAATCCGGAGCGGAACCCCGTAGGCGGTCATGTGTCACCTTTGGCATGTTTCCGGCAGTTCCTGCAGCCATACTGGTGCCAAACGTCATGCTCTGCACTCCTTTGGACCCCACCAGAAAGGCCGAGAGGGGGGTTTTGACGACTGGGCAACTCTCAACCTCCATAAATTCGCCCAGGCATGCGCCATGGAGAGGTCACTCCATAGTTGCCTCACAGCGACTGACACAACACGGAAGGCAGCAGTTACGGGTTATAAGTCCAGATAAATTGGCGTAGAAACTGGGTGCCACGGGTTGCCTTTGTCGGTGGGAGAGGTCATCGCATCTCACTGGACAGCTACCACCCGTCTCAAACCGGGCAGCCCCCGGTCAATAAGGTTCTGTCCCGCCACAGTCTGCCTGCTTCAATGGGTGCTTGGAGCTCAGGGTCATTGCCCGAAAGGTGGACTGATACACCGCACCAAACAACATGAAAAAAGGAAAGCAGGTACCAGCCCTTCGCTTTGCAAGCTGGAACGTCAGAACTATGTGTCCTGGCCTGTCGGAAGACCTTACACAAATCAACGATTCTCGGAAGACCGCCATCATTAACAACGAGCTCAGCAGACTCAATGTGGACATTGCAGCACTTCAGGAGACTCGCCTCCCCGCGAGTGGCTCTCCAGCAGAGCAAGACTACACCTTCTTCTGGCAGGGTAGGGATCCTGAAGAACCAAGACAGCATGGAGTGGGCTTCGCCATCAGAAACTCCTTGCTCAGCATGATAGAGCCACCCTCAAATGGCTCGGAACGCATACTGTCCATCCGACTGCTCACCACCTCTGGTCCAGTACACCTACTCAGCATCTATGCTCCAACACTCTGCTCCCCACCTGAAGCTAAAGATCAGTTCTACGAGGAACTCCATAACATCATTAGCAGCATCCCCAACACCGAACACCTATTCCTGCTGGGGGACTTTAATGCCAGGGTTGGGGCCGACCATGACTCATGGCCCTCCTGCCTTGGGCGCTATGGTGTTGGAAGGATGAATGAGAACGGGCAGAGACTGCTTGAGTTGTGTACCTATCATAACCTCTGCATCACCAACTCGTTCTTTCACACTAAACCCTGTCGCCAGGTTTCATGGAGGCACCCAAGATCGCGTCGTTGGCACCAGCTGGACCTCATTATCACAAGGCGAGCCTCTTTAAACAGCGTTCAAATCACACGCAGCTTCCACAGTGCGGACTGCGACACCGACCACTCCCTGGTGTGCAGCAAGGTTAGACTCAGACCAAAGAAGTTGCATCATTCCAAGCAGAAGGGCCACCCGCGCATCAACACGAGCAGAATTTCTCACCCACAGCTGTTACTAAAATTTCAAAATTCACTTGTAACAGCCCTTCAAACACTCCCACAGGGGATGCTGAGACCAAGTGGGCCCACATCAGAGACGCCATCTATGAGTCAGCTTTGACCACCTACGGCAAAAGTGCGAAGAGAAATGCAGACTGGTTTCAATCTCATAATGAAGAGCTGGAACCTGTCATAGCTGCTAAGCGCATTGCACTGTTGAACTACAAGAAAGCCCCCAGCGATTTAACATCCGCAGCACTTAAAGCAGCCAGAAGTACTGCACAAAGAACAGCTAGGCGTTGCGCAAACGACTACTGGCAACACCTATGCAGTCATATTCAGCTGGCCTCAGACACCGGAAACATCAGAGGAATGTATGATGGCATGAAGAGAGCTCTTGGGCCAATCATCAAGAAGATCGCCCCCCTCAAATCTAAATCGGGGGACATAATCACTGACCAACGCAAACAAATGGACCGCTGGGTTGAGCACGACCTAGAACTGTACTCCAGGGAGAATGCTGTCACTGAGACTGCCCTCAATGCAGCCCAGCCTCTACCAGTCATGGATGAGCTGGACATACAGCCAACCAAATCGGAACTCAGTGATGTCATTGATTCTCTAGCCAGTGGAAAAGCCCCTGGGAAGGACAGCATTACCCCTGAAATAATCAAGAGTGCCAAGCCTGCTATACTCTCAGCACTACATGAACTGCTATGCCTGTGCTGGGACGAGGGAGCAGTACCCCAGGACATGCGCAATGCCAATATCATCACCCTCTATAAAAACAAAGGTGACCGCGGTGACTGCAACAACTACCGTGGAATCTCCCTGCTCAGCATAGTGGGGAAAGTCTTTGCTCGAGTCGCTCTGAACAGGCTCCAGAAGCTGGCCGAGCGCGTCTACCCTGAGGCACAGTGTGGCTTTCGTGCAGAGAGATCGACCATTGACATGCTGTTCTCCCTTCGTCAGATACAGGAGAAATGCCGTGAACAACAGATGCCCCTCTACATTGCTTTCATTGATCTCACCAAAGCCTTTGACCTCGTCAGCAGACGTGGTCTCTTCAGACTACTAGAAAAGATCGGATGTCCACCAAAGCTACTAAGTATCATCACCTCATTCCATGACAATATGAAAGGCACAATTCAACATGGTGGCTCCTCATCAGAGCCCTTTCCTATCCTGAGTGGTGTGAAACAGGGCTGTGTTCTCGCACCCACACTTTTTGGGATTTTCTTCTCCCTGCTGCTTTCACATGCGTTCAAATCCTCTGAAGAAGGAATTTTCCTCCACACAAGATCAGGGGGCAGGTTGTTCAACCTTGCCCGTCTGAGAGCGAAGTCCAAAATACGGAAAGTCCTCATCAGAGAACTCCTCTTTGCTGACGATGCTGCTTTAACATCTCACACTGAAGAGTGCCTGCAGAGTCTCATCAACAGGTTTGCGGCTGCCTGCAATGAATTTGGCCTAACCATCAGCCTCAAGAAAACGAACATCATGGGGCAGGACGTCAGAAATGCTCCATCCATCAATATTGGCGACCACGCTCTGGAAGTGGTTCAAGAGTTCACCTACATAGGCTGAACTATCACCAGTAACCTGTCTCTAGATGCAGAAATCAACAAGCGCATGGGTAAGGCATCCTCTGCTATGTCCAGACTGGCCAAGAGAGTGTGGGAAAATGGCGCACTGACACGGAACACAAAAGTCCGAGTGTATCAGGCCTGTGTCCTCAGTACCTTGCTCTATGGCAGCGAGGCCTGGACAACGTATGCCAGCCAAGAGCGACGTCTCAATTCATTCCATCTTCGCTGCCTCCGGAGAATACTTGGCATCAGGTGGCAGGACTATATCTCCAACTCCGCTATAAAGACGTCTGCAAACGCGACATGAAATCGTGTGACATTGATCACAAGTCGTGGGAGTCAGTTGCCAGCATTCGCCAGAGCTGGCGGGCATCCATAAAGACAGGGCTAAATTGTGGCGAGTCGAAGAGACTTAGTAGTTGGCAGGAAAAAAGACAGAGGCGCAAGGGGAGAGCCAACTGTGCAACAGCCCCGACAAACAAATTTCTCTGCAGCACCTGTGGAAGAGCCTGTCACTCCAGAATTGGCCTTTATAGCCACTCCAGGCGCTGCTTCACAAACCACTGACCACCTCCAGGCGCGTATCCATTGTCTCTCGAGATAAGGAGGCCCAAAAGAAAGAGAAAAGAAAGATAAAGAATAATGCACCAATGCATTAATTTTTATTACCAATTGCACAGATAGATGTGGCGTTAGATCTTCGTAAAAAAACCTACCATATTTGCAGGATCATAAGACGCACTTTTTTCTGGAAATAATTCGCCTATATTTGCTGTGCATCTTATGGTCCAAAGGTTACCCCAGTCACACAGATCATTCGTGCGTGTTTCAGAGTTCCGCACAGTGATTGGCTTGTTGTGGTTTTTTTGTAAAATCTGGTGGGAACCCAATGGCTACAAAATAAAAAAAGGTTCTTTTATACCATAGGATTCAAACTGGTCCTCCACCAACTGAGAAAATGAAACAGGAATGGAAGAAGAAAGAGGAAGAACGAGGGCAAATAGAAAAGAGCAAGCACACTTTCTGTGGGCATGCAGCAAAATGGCCACAGCTGGAAGAAGTGGTGAAAAATTGGATGGTGGCTCACGGGAAAAAATGGGATTTCTGTATCTCCCAAAATGATTGCACGTGAAGCAAGAAGTGTAGCATAGTAAGCAGAGTTGCTGATTTTGGCAGGATATCATCTTGGTGCAACAGATTTATGAGAAGGGGTGGGCTAAGCATGTGTATGAGAATCAGAATAGCACAGGAGGTGCTGGCCAAATACAAAGCAAAAATGTTTGAGTTTCACAGGTTTGTGATTAATGTGAGGAAAAGAAGTTTTTTTTTTGATATACAGCACTGAAACAGGCCCTTCGGCCCACCGAGTCTGTGCCGACCATTAACCACCCATTTATACTAATCCTACACTAATCCCATATTTCTACCACATCCTCACCTGTCCCTATATTCCCCTACCACCTACCTATACTAGTGGCAATTTATAATGGCCAATTTACCTATCAACCTGCAAGTCTTTGGCATGTGGGAGGAAACCGGAGCACCCGGAGGAAACCCACGCAGACACAGGGAGAACTTGCAAACTCCACACAGGCAGGACCCAGAATTGAACCCGGGTCCCTGGAGCTGTGAGGCTGCGGTGCTAACCACTGCGCCACTGTGAATAGATAGGCAATATGCACAAAGTTCCCCTAACCTTTGATGTTCCGTGCCAAACAAGACTGTGGACATTAAAGGTACTAAAACAATACCAATAAAAGCAACAGGCCATGAGAAGACCCACTACATTGTCGTTTTGCCATCTTGTTCTGATCACATAGCACCAGTGATGATGAGTGTGACAGCCATGATGAGGGCTTTTTGGGCTTTTAAGATTAGTAAAGCTTTGTGCTGCATTCTTGTTTTTATTTTATAATGGTAAATGTGAATATTAAAATACCTATACGCATTGAAAATGTTTTCCTGAATATTTCTTTTTAAAATCCTGGTGTGTCTATGGTCCTGTGCATCTTATAGTCTGGCAGATATGGTATTTCAAAAGAATAAAGAGGTTAAAAGCTCGATCTATCAGTTCAGAAACTCCTCTGAAACTCTCGTGATTAAATCAGATGAGGACACACTTTGAACTCTCTACTTGAACGAAAAGGCACAGTTCAGTGTTCTAATAGCGAGAGCTTTGAAAACAATGGAACTGACTGAATTGAGTGCATCAATGACCAGGACTTTCATATTCCAACCCATTGCAGCCTCATCCATATGCAGGCTTTGCACTGTACTTTGAGAATTTGATGATCAATGATCCCAGCTAAAGAGTCTTTGTGTTATATATATTATATATTGTTATACTATCTGTAAAATGTTAGGAACTAATTAGCTAGGAACTCTTTGTTGTATGTAAGTGTTCCAGTGGGGGTGGGGGGGCCACATTCACAGCTGCACTAGGGAGTCATGTTATATGTTACACAACAACCAGTTGAATCAGATTCTATAGCAGAAAACATGGTGCTGTAATAAACAAGACTGACTCCAGCCTTTTCCAAGTTTAAAGTGTGATTCTTTCCAACATCTGGGAACCATAAAAACAACATAAATTCATAACATTGTGGCAGTGAGTGTATGTGAGTAAACCTAGAACATTTTTAAAAGCATCAGATTGAGAAAATTGACCCAGATTAGTGCCAGAGAGAGAGACAGAAAAACTGAGAGACTCGTGCGGGAAAAAAAACCGAAATGTCAGTCGGGACAGGAATGAATGCACAGCTACAGCCCATTATGAATTGGGAAGCTGCTGATGTCATAGAGGCATTTGAGAAGTTTAAACAAAAGTGCAGTTTGGCATTCAGTAGCTTCCTAAAAGGCACGAGTGAAGTGGAGAGAGTCAGTTATATCCTTCTGTGGGCTGGAGATAAAGGATTAAATTTATTTAGCAGCTGGGACCTAAGTGAAGAGGACAGCAGAAACCCAGACAAAATTTTTGAAAGATTCAGCACCATCTCCAGCCAAAATCAAATCATCGGATATACTGATATTACAGCCTTGGTTCAAACATGGACAAAAGAGCTGAACTCAACAGGTGGGGTGAGAGTGACTGCCCTTGACATCAAGGCAGCATTTGACCGAGTATGGCATCAAGGAGCCCTAGCAAAACTAAGATCAATGGGAATCAGGGGGAAAACCCTCTGCTGGCTGGAGTCATACCTAGCGCAAAGGAAGATGGTTGTGATTGTTGGAGGTCTATCATCTGAGCTCCAGGATATCACTGCAGGAGTTCCTCAGTGTCCAAGGCACAACCATCTTCAGCTGCTTCATCAATGGCCTTCCTTCAAACATAAGGTCAGAAGTGGGGATGTTCTCTGATGATTGCACAATGTTCAGCACCATTCGTGACTCCTCAAATACTGAAGCAGTCCATGTAGAAATGCAGCAAGACCTGGACAATATCCAGGCTTGGGCTGATAAGTGGCAAGTAACATTCACGCCACACAAGTGCCAGGCAATGACCATCTCCAACAAGAGAAAATCTAACCATCTCCCCTTGACATTCAATGGCATTACCATCGCTGAATCCCTCACTATCAACATCCTAGGGGCTACCATTGACCAGAAACTGAACTGGCGTAGCCATATAAATACCGTCGCTACAAGAGCAGGTCAGAGGTTAGGAATCCTACAGCGAGTAACTCATTTCCTGACGCCCCAAAGCCTATCCACCATCTACAAGGCACATGTCAGGAGTTTGATGGAATACTCTCCACTTGCCTGGACGGGTGCAGCTCCAACAACACTCAAGAAGCTCGACACCATCCAGGACAAAGCAGCCCGCTTGATTGGCACCCCATCTACAAACATTCACTCCCTCCACCACCGATGCACAGTGGCAGCAGTGTGTACCATCTACAAGATGCACTGCAGCAATGCACCAAGGCTCCTTAGACAGCATCTTCCAAACCCTCGACCTCTACCAACTAGAAGGACAAGGGCAGCAAATACATGGGAACACCACCACCTGCAAGTTCCCCTCCAAGTCACACACCATCTTGACTTGGAACTATATCGCCGTTCCTTCACTGTTGCTGGGTCAACATCCTGGAACTCCCTTCCTAACAGCACTGTGGGTGCACCTACCCCAAATGGACTGCAGCGGTTCAAGAAAGCAGCTCACCACCACCTTCTCATGAGCAATTAGGGATGGGCAATAAATGCTGGCCTGGCCAGCGACGCCCAAATCCCATGAATGAATAAAAAAAAATACAAAGCATCAGACAGGAACTAGGTGAACCTATTGACAATTTTGTAGCAAGATTGAAAAATGCAGCCAGAAATGTAAATTTAAGGACACAGATGAACAGCTGATAGATCAGCTCATTTGGGGTACTGGACATCCTGAAGTACAGAAAGCTCTAATCGGACAGGCCAAGCTCACAATATCACTGGCTGTAGACACTGCCAGAGCACATGAAGCCACAAGCAGACAGATGAAGACTCTGACCTCCCAAATGGCTAGCCTTCACTTAAGCCAAGAGATAGGCAGTAGGGTCGATGCAGTGAAACAACAACTAAAGAATGCATACCAAACAGAGAGAAAGACGTGCAGGAGCTGTGGACGACTACATAAATTGACAAATAGAAGGAAATGTCCCACATATGGATCAATCTTCAGAGCTTGCGGAAAGACCAATTACTGGGAAAAGATGTGCAAAACAAGGCAAGGTGGTAGACAAGTCATCAGAGCCAGAGTAACAGGGTGAAGGAATAGTGAAAGAAACCAAAACATCCATACCCTGGAAGATGGCGATGGGTTTGAGAACACGATAGACATAGGAACCATAGCATTGCACGAAATGTCTGGATGTGACAGTTCCCAGAGAAAAGAAATTCACACAACCATTTAGATCAGGAAGAGGCTGAGAAATAAGCCCACAACAATAAATCTGAAGGTGAAGGTTGATACTGGAGTGCAGAGTAACATCGTCCCGCTCAAACTATACCAGCAGATCTTTCCTGAAAATTTGAAGAAAAAGAGTTATCCAAGGAAAGGTGCTCTGAAACCAAACAACGTCATGCTAACAGCATACAGGGGAACTGAGATTTGACAGCTAGGAACAACCCAATCAGAGAGACACACAAAGGAAAAGATGTTAACTGTATGTTCTACATCACAGAAGCAGATGGTCCAGCTATCCTGGGGTTGAACAGTTGTGAAGAGCTGCAGATTATCTCAGTAAACCATAAGGTGAAGGAGGCAATACTGAGAGTTGAAAACAGTACACCCGTTAAAAAGTGCCCTCCGATAAGAAGCAAAGAAGATCTGGTGCAAGTGTACCCAAAGTGTTTTGATGAGACGGTTGGATGCTTCGAAGATTTTGAGTATCACATCACTATTGACCCAGAGATGAAACCAGTGATTCATCTCCCACATAAAGTACCAGTAGAACTAAATGGAAAGCTTGAAAGAGAGCTCCAAGAAATGGAAGAAAAGAAGGTGATCGCCAGAGTCACAGAGCCTACAGATTGGGTAAATTCCATGGTGGTGAGAGAGAAACCAAATGGATGGCTAAGAATGTGCCTCGATCCCAAAGATCTTAACCAAGCAATAAAAAGGGATCACTACCCTATTCCAACATTGGAAGAAATCACACCAGCACTGGCAAGGGCAAAAGTTATCAGCGAGCTTGATGCCAGAAATGGCTACTGGAATGTGAAGCTAGACACAGAATCTTCACTGTTGACATCATTCAACACACCCTTTGGACGGTACAAATTCCTGCGTCTACCCTTTGGCCTCAAAGTGAGCCAGGATGTGTTCCAACAGAAAGTAGACGAGACATGCAGGGGATGCAAAGGAGCAGTCGGCATAGCTGATGATATCCAGATATATGGTGTAGATGGAAAAGATCATGACAACCATCTATATGAAGCCATGGAGATAACCAGGAAAGCTGGGATTAAGCTAAACGGAGACAAATGCATTGTGAAAGTGACAGAATGCCAGTTCTTCAGAATGGTGTACCGACCTGACGGAGTTAAGCCGAGCCCTGAAAGAATCTCAGCCATCTCTGGGATGGAAGCCCCAAGAGATATGAGAGAGTTGAGAAGTTTCCTTGGTTTGATACAATACACGATCTCCTTTATTCCGCACATATCGGAACACACGGCAAACCTACGGGAGCTGATGAAAGAAGATGTAGAGTACCAGTGGTCTGAGTCACATGACAGGAGTTTCAACAAATTCAAAAAGGTAGTATGCAAGGAGACAAGTCTGTCGTACTACGACAGAAAGAAACCTGTCACTCTGCAAGTAGACGCTTCCACAAAAGGACTGGGAGCAGCCCTGGTACAAGTGGGAAAGCCAATAGCATTTGCATCCAAAGCTCTGACATCAGCTGAGACACGATACGCCAACATAAAGGGAGAGCTTTTGGCAGTGGTGTATGGATGTGAGAAATTCCACACATATCTCTATGGGAGGAAGTTCACAGTGGGGAGTGATCATCGTCCACTGGAGCAGATCTAAAAGACAAATCTATGTAAAGCACCAGCAAGACTGTAGAGGTTACTCTTGAGACTTCAGAGTTATGATTTCACTCTGAAATATAAACCAGGAAGAGAAATGGTGCTGGCAGACACCCTATCTCAGTTGTCACCACAGGAGAAACATGAGATAGAAGATCTGGGCATAAAGATTCATCACCTAGTTAACATAACACCACCGAAACTGAGTCAAATTAGAGATGAGTCCAGCAAAGACAAGGAGTTACAGATGCTATCTCAGCAAGTGATCCAGGCATGGCCTGATAGGATACAGTACACACAGCCAGCAATACGGCAGTACTGATCTATCAGAGATGCCATCTCACTAGAGATGGTGTTCTGCTGGCCGGATCCAGAATAATCATACCCAAAACAATGCAGGAAGACTTTCTTCAAAAGATACACCAAGGCCATATGGAATGGAGAAATGTAAGCTCAGAGACAAATCAGCTGTGTACTGGATAGGCATACACAAAGATATTGAAAATATGGTGTCTACATGCAATGTATGCCAGAAGTACAGAAACACATAGCAGAAAGAGGAGATGATAAGACATATACAGACAGTCAAAAGAACACTTGTGAAATGCCAAGAGATGAAGAAAGACCCAAACCTGACCTTATTGCCACTCCAATTCACACCTCTCAAGGCTGACATGAAATCACCTGCAAAGCTGTTAAATGAAAGAAAATATTAGACAACTCTGTCAAGCAAAATGCATCCTTCAAGTGACCAGGAGGAAGTGAGACAACAACTTACTGAAGCACAGGTAAGAGGAGAGCAACACTTCAACAAATATGCTAAATCCCTACCCGAGCTGTTGAAAGGACAAACTGTACATGTACAGGATCTGAACATGAAAACCTGGAGCTCAGCAAAAGTTGTTTGTGAACCTGAGACTCCAAGATCATATATCATTGAGACTGAAACCAGTAACCAAATGAGAGGGAACAGAATCCATATTCGACCTACACCTGAGCTGGAACAACAGAAAAGACCATCAACAACACCAGAAACATCACTATCCAGCGACACAACATTAACAACATCACCAGCAAGTGACACAACATCTCCTGTACAGTGTGCCAACTCACCAATGAGAGCAACAAATGCCAAATCTACAAGATGGAGGCACAACATCTTACCACCTAAGCAATACCGTGAATAATATTTTTGAAAAGAATACACGCTATAAAAGACTCTAAAAAGGGGTTCAGATTATTTCCACAAGTTGGATGATAATCTTCTGTATTTATATTGACAGTTATATTGATATAGGGGCATTATGTTTTTAAAAAAGAGAGATGTTATATATGTTATATATTGTTATACTATCTGTAAAGTGTTAGGAACTAATTAGCTAGGAACTCGTTGTTAAGTGTAAGTGTTCCAGTGGGGTGACCACATTCACAGCTGCAGGGGAGTCATGTTATATGTTACACAACAACCAGTTGATCAGGTTCTATGGCAGACAGCATGGTGCTGTAATAAACACGACTGACTCCAGCCTTTTCCAAGTTTAAAGTGTGATTCTTTCCAACATCTGGGAACCAGAAAAACAACATAAAGATGTAACAAAAACAAGAAATGCTGGAACCACTCAGCAGGTCTGGCAGCATCTGTGAAAAGAGAAGCAGAGTTAACGTTTCAGGTCAGTGACCCTTCTTCGGAACCTGAAACGTTAACTCTGCTTCTCTTTTCACAGATGCTGCCAGACCTGCTGAGTGGTTCCAGCATTTCTTGTTTTTATTTCAGATTTCCAGCATCCGCAGTATTTTGCTTTTCTAAAGATGTAACACTCTGGGACCACTGCAAACGGCTGAAATCCAGTAGACTGATGATCCGGCCTTGCCAGAGGCAGTAAGGTCAGGTCTTGAGCATCATTTCAATATGTTTCTTGCATAGTTTGTATAGGAAAGGGACCCCACAGAATATTGCAGTTTTTAAAGGGCTGAATGGCCTCTTCCAGTTCCTATCTAGGACATGCTGAAAGTGAAATGTACAGCGGAAAGCCTGGCCATCACATGTGTCTACTATGGCCTTCAAGCATCTAAGTATTGAAATCTGGTCACTTATTGATGCTCAGGATGGATCTCAGTTTGGGTACGTGGCAGTTATAGTAATCCACCCACACATCCCCCCCTTCCCACACTTTAGGAAATGAAGCAGTGTGATACCTGAGATGCTTTAAAATTGCACTTAACTTAGGGTAGTAACAAAAAAAAACAATCTTTTCAGAAAAACTTGTATTGATAAAAATTTCAGAAATGTGGAAAAGAAACATAAAAAGACACTAAAAAGGTAATATAAATATAACGAGAAAAAATACAAGGGTGACTTAAGAATTCTTTTGCCCGATAGTGCTTCACATGTTCCCATACCAAGTGGGCACACAAGGGAAAACACAGCAGAACTGCATCAGGCAAGCACTTTTCCATCAAGCCTGGGGCCTTAATGATGCCTTAATGCTGCACAAAAACAGGCCCAAGCCACTTCAGCTCATTATAGGCGACACAACATTGAATTGCAGCCCAGAAAGAAATTGGTAGAGGCACTTCTCTCCTAACTCAGTGCTGTCTCTGCACCAGTTACATACAGCTCTCCTGTAAACAGGACTGCTGACGTGAGCCTGATTGTGAGTATTCACAGTGAAATCTGGTCAGAGCTTTACAAACACCGTTCTGGAGGAAGCTTGGCAGTTTAGTGTCAAACCAAGGCAGGTGCAGATTACGGAGAAGGAAAAACTTCTTGTTTAGAGATGACAAGGTCTGCCGACAGGAACTGCAGTAGACTCTTGAGTTCGAGAAGAACCTGACATTATAACAAGGGGTCTTTTGAGTGACCGTGCTTAATATGAGCTTGTATCACTGGGTGCCTGAGGATGTTTCTTGTTCATTAAATCTCTGGCCCAGTTCCAAGGTCTTGAATTAATCTGATTTTATTTTCATTCATCAACATGCTGAGAGGTAGCAGCAGCTGATCAGTGTTAGGTCAGCAAACTGAGTTACATTTACAAGTTCCTGCTGTAATAGGCCTGACTGGAAATAAACCTGTCTGTCAGTGAGAGCAGAGATAATTACATCCAGCACTCCTGGGTGTTACTCGAGGGGCACTTTCAGCGCCAACATCTTCTGCTGTCGGCTCGAACACTATTTTTATATATTTTTCTTTCTCCTCCTGAAGCTGATGTCCCATGCTGCAATACAGTGCAGAAGCGCTCCCCAACCTTCTCTGAGAGACAATTCGATGGGTATTAATGGTTACCTCACTGGACAAGCAATCCAGCAAATGGGTGAGTTCAAATCCCACCACGCCAGTTTGAGAATTAGAATTCAGTTTCAACAAAAATCTGGGAAATAAAAGTCTGCCATCAGTAAAAGTGACCATGAAGCTGGTGGATTGTTGCAAAAACCCAACTGGTTCACTCGTGTCCTTGAGGGAAGGAAACTGGCTGTGTTTAATGTGGCTCCAGTCGTACGCCAACATATTTGATTCTTACCTGCCCTGTGAAGTGGTCTAGCAAGCCATGCAGTTGTAGGCAGCCCAACACCAACTTCTCAGGGCGACTAGGGATGGGAAATAAATGGCAGCTTTGCCCATATCCACAGAATGATTTATTTTGAATGTTGCCTTTAGTTATTCTATTTCTGGACTCTCGGCATATACCAGGTGAAGTTACACAGTCCGAGCCCATGGTCATGCCTGGGTAGTCACGGGGTGCAAGTGTGCCATTTTGCGATATACGCCCCTGGCATGTACCAGGAGCCCAGACATGGTGCTTTAACCCTGAATTCGGTTCCTACAACTTGCTCTCGTCCTCGCCAGTGACATAGTCATATGATTGCTTCATCCAAGCTCCTCCTTCCACCCTTTTAAAGAGAGGCCATCTATTTTAAATGGGTTGACACAGCTATTATAATGGCAGGCAGGGGAACTTGAGGCGAGTGCTTTAAGCATTCACACAATCACATCACTAGTGGTCGTTCCCACACTAATGTTACCATTTCAATCCCGGGGTAGACACAAACTAGTCTCAATGCTGAACTGTATAACACCTGACCTACTTCACATTCTCACCCTGCAACTGGCCAACACCTAACAAGCTTGTTCCAGCTTTATGAAGTTTTTGAAAGCATCGCTAAAGGTCAATGCTGATTAGCATTCGGCAATATAGTGCCCAGAGAGACAATAACAGCATGTGAGCCATTTTACAATTCATTTAAAAGTAAAATATTACATGAATTTCTGCAAAGGCCACTTCACTCAGATGTCCCTGTACTCAAGCACCACGGCATTTGCTACTGAAAGGCTTCTTTATTCAAGTGCACTTTCATCTGCACTTTGAATTAAATATCTGTCTGTCCAATATTAACCTCAAAGCAACGAATGAAAAATTAAAGAGTTTGGCAAGGTAGTGGGGATTGTCAGTTGTTCAGTTTAGTTGGAATTAGAGTTGGGATTAGAGTTACCAAGCCTTCAGGATTGGCCTGTCCAGGAATTAAAGATTAATCTCTCAGACACTGCTATCAGCCACCCATAAAAAAAATTATAGCAGCATTGAAAGAAATGTTTTTTTTCAATTTCTTTGAATACTTATTTATTAGTTGTAAAAATATCAGAGATGAGAAAGGAGGCTGTTTTACTGGCAGTCAAGAATCATCCGATTGGTTAATGAAGAGTCTATTGACTTTCCTATTGGCCTGGGAAGGCAGTGCGCCGTGAGGATAGACGTTTCCAGTGACCAGTGGGGGAGGAGCAGGGGTGGGGCATTTGGAGGGAACACCCATGTGATGCAACCTCCACGAATATGTCCACCCAAGGTTGACAACCTGAGCTGGAATGCAACCCTGTTATGGAGAAGCCAGATAGGCAATGTGCACTCGCACTTACCCCAGCTACTCCCCTTGCCTGTCGGGTAAGCAGGCTGAACTACCGTGTTAGCTTCTTCCTCCTCAACTTGCAATCACATGGAACCTTCAGTGCAGTAAAACATCCCAAGGCACTTCTCAGGAGTATAATTGGACACAATATGCTTTGGAGCCACATAAGGAGATATTAGGAAAGGGGAAGTAGGTTTTAAGGAGCGTCTTAAGAGATGAAAGTCAGGTAGAGAGGCAGAGAGGGAATTCCAGAGCTTAGGGCCTAGGCAGCTGAAAGCACAGCTGCCAAGGGTGGAGTGATTAAAATCGGGGCTGTACAAGAGGCCAGAATTGGAGAAGCACATTGGTAAGTGTCGGAATTCCTTTGGGGATTCCAATGATCCAATGCCCCTCCTTAAAATTGGATGAAAGATAGGAGTTTCTGTGGGGACAAGAAAGGAGCTTGATATCCACTTCACCTCATCCTCCATGTACAGATCTAGCTAGGCATATCTATCCAGCTATGTCAGAAAACACATGGCTTTGCCACCTCTGCTTCACCTGGGGGAGGGGGTGACAGTCACTAAGTTGTGTAGGTGACTCATTGAATTACATTTCTTTATCACCAGGTTCTTCCAAGCAACTTCTCCAGGAATCTAGGCATTAACCATATCACAGAAACCTGCTGACAAGACTGGTGCTGTTGTTGTCTGGCGTACCGACCTCTACCTTGCAGAGGCTGAGTACCAATTCTCAGACACCTCTTCCTACCTCCCCCTGGACCATGACCCCACCATCGAACATCAAGCTACTGTCCTCAGGACTGTCACTGACCTCATCTCCTCTGGAGATCTTCCCACTACAGCTTCCAACCTCATAGTCCCACAACCCCGGACAGCCCGCTTCTACCTCCTTCCCAAAATCCACAAACAGGACCATCCTGGCAGACCCATCGTTTCAGCCTGCTCCTGCCCCACTGAACTTACTTATTCCTATCTTGACTCTATCTTTTCTCCGCTGGTCCAGTCTCTTCCTACCTACATCCGTGACTTTTCTAACACCCTACGTCATTTTGACAATTTCCAGTTTCCTGGCCCCAGCCGCCTCCTCTTCACGATGGACGTCCAATCTCTCTACACCTCCATCCCCCACCAGGACGGTATGAGGGCTCTCCGCTTCTTCCTGGAACAGAGGCCCAACCAGTCCCCATCCACCACCACCCTCCTCCAGCTGGCTGAACTTGTTCTCACATTGAACAACTTCTCCTTCAACTCCACTCACTTGCTTCAAGTAAAAGGTGTTGCTATGGGTACCCGCATGGGTCCTAGTTATGCCTGTCTTTTTGTGGGATATGTCGAACATTTCTTGTTCCAGTCTTACTCAGGCCCCCTCCCCCAACTCTTTTTCTCGGTACATTGATGACTGTATCGGTGCCGTTTCCTGCTCCCGCCCCGAACTGAAAAACTTTATCAACTTTGCTTCCAATTTCCACCCTTCTCTCACCTTTACATGGTCCATCTCTGACACTTCCTTTCCCTTCCTCGACTTCTCTGTCTCCATCTCTGGGGATAGGTTGTCTACTAATGTTCATTATAAGCCCACCGACTCCCACAGCTACCTCGACTACACTTCTTCACACCCTGCCTCCTGAAAGGACTCCATTCCATTCTCCCAGTTTCTCCGTCTCTGACGTATCTGCTCTGATGATGCAACCTTCCACAACAGCGCTTCTGATATGTCTTCCTTTTTCCTCAACGGAGAATTCCCCCCCACTGTGGTTGACAGGGCCCTCAACCGTATCCGGCCCATTTCCTGCACCTCTGTCCTCACCCCTTCCCCTCCCTCCCAGAACCGCGACAGGGTTCCCTTGTCCTCACTTTCCACCCCATCAGCCTCCATATCCAAAGGATCATCATCCTCCACAAAGTATGAATCGGGAAATAATGGAGGAGTGTAAGAAGGGAGCTACAATTGTTATGGGTGATTTTAATCTGCATACTGACTGGATAATCAGATTGGCAGAGGTAACATGGAAGACGAATTTGTAGAGTGCATCAGGGATTGATACTTACAGCAATACGTTGCAGAACCTACCTGGGAACAGGCTATTTTAGATCCAGTAATGTGTAATGAGATAGGATTAATAAGAGATATCGTAGTTAAGGATCCTCTAGGGGGTAGCGATCACAACATGGTAGAATTTCAGATTCCATTTGAGGGCGAGTAACTCTGGTCTCAAACCAGTGTCCTCAACTTAAACAAGGGCAATTACAGAGGGATGAAGAAAGAGTTGTCAAAAGCAATCTGGGAACATAGACTACAGGGGAAGGTCAGTGGATGAGCAGTGGCAGACATTTCAGCAGATATTTCATAATGCTCAGCAAAAATTTATCTCGGTCAAAAAGAAGGACTCGATGAGAAGGATGAACCACCCGTGGTTAACACAGGCAGTCAAGGAGAGTATCCAATCAAATACTAAGGCATACAAAGCAGTGAAAACTAGTGGTCGGCCAGAGGATTGGGAAGTTTTTAGGAACCAGCAGCGGATGACTAAAAAGCTAATAAAGAGGGAGAAAATTGGCAAGAAATATAAAAACAAACAACAAAATCTTCTACGGGTATATAAAAAGAAAGGGAGTAGCTAAAGTGAGCGTGGGACCCTTGGAGGAAGCGACTGGAGAATTGATAACAGGTAACAGGAAAATGGCAGATAATTGAAAGCAATATTTTGCATCGGTCTTCACTGTGGAGGACACTATAAACATCCCACAGATATCAGATAAGCAAGGAGCTAATGGGAGGAAAGATCTTGTATCAGTCTCTATAATGAGGGACATAGTGTTTGACAAACTAATGGGACTAAAGGCAGACAAGTCGCCAGGACCTGATGGCCTACATCCAAGGGTTTTAAAGGAGGTGGCTGCAGAGATAGTGGAGGCATTGGTCGAAATATTCCAGAACTCACTGGATTCCGGAAGGGTCCCAGTGGATTGGAAAACCGTTAATGTGATGCCCTTGTTCAAGAGGGGAGGGAGACAAAAAACAGGAAACTATAGGCCAGTCAGCCTAACATCGGTCGTTGGGAAAATGCTAGAGTCCATTATTAAGCTGATGGTATTGGGGGTAATGTATTAGCATGTATTCAGAATTAATTAACTCACAGAAGGTCGGGATTAATGGGTCTTTTTCAGGTTGGAAAGACATAACTAGTGGAGTGCCACAAGGATCAGTCCTAGGACCTCAATTACTTACTATCTATATTAATGACTTGGAGGAGGGGGCAGAGTGTAATATATCCAAATTTATTGATACAAAAATAGGTGGGAGGGCATGTTGTGATGAGGACATAAGGAATCTGCAAGGGGATATAGATAGGTTGAGTGAGTGGACAAAAACTTGGCAGATGAAGTTTAATGTAGGAAAGTGTGAGGTCATGCACTTTCGTCGGAAGAATCAAAAGGCAGACTATTATTTAAATGGAGAGAGACTTCAAAAAAGTGCAGCACAGAGGGATCTGGGTGTTCTTGTGCATGAAACACAAAAAGTTAGCATGCAGGTACAACAAGTAATTACGAAGGCAAATGGAATTTTGGACTTTATTACTAAGGGGTTGGAGTTTAAAAATAGGGAAGTCTTGTTACAACTATACAGGGTTCTGGTGAGGCTGCACCTGGAGTAATGTGTACAGTTTTGGTCCCCATATTTAAGAAAGGATATATTGACATTGGAGGCTGTTCAAAAGAGATTCATTGGGCTGATTCCTGGGATGAAGGGGTTGCCTTATCAAGAACAGCTAAACAGGTTCGGCCTTTATTCATTAGAGTTTAGAAGAATGAAGGGTGAACTTATTGAAACGTACAAGATTCTGAGGGGGCTTGAGAGGATAGACACTGAGAAGATGTTTCCACTAGTGGGGGAATCTCAAACTAGGGGACACAGTTACAGAATAAGGGGACAATCATTTAAAACTGAGATGCGAAGGAATTTGTTCTCTCATAGGGTAGTGAATGTCTGGAATTCTCTACCTCAGAGAGTTGTGGAGGCTAGATCACTGAAAATATTTAAAGAGGTAGATAGGTTTTTGAAATATCGGGGAGTTGAGGGCTATGGGGAGCTGGCACGAAAGAGGAGTTGAGGTCAGGGGCAGATCAGCCATGATCTTATTGAATGGCGGGGCAGGCTTGAGGGGCCAAATGGCCTACTCCTGCTCCTATTTCTTATGTTCTTATTTCTGCCATGTCCAGTGTGATACCACTACCAAACACATCTTCTCCTCCCTTCCTGTCAGTATTCCGAAGGGATCATTCCCTCTGCGACACCCTGGTCCACTCATCCATTCCCCCCACCACCTCATCCCCTTCCCATGGCACCTTCCCCTGCAATCACAGGAGATGTAATACCTGCCCATTTACCTCCTCTCTCCTCACTATCCCAGGCCCCAAACACTCCTTTCAGATGAAGCAGTAATTTACTTGTACTTCTTTCAATGTAGTATACTGTATTCACTGCTCACAATGTGGTCTCCTCTACATTGGAGAGACCAAACGCAGACTGGGTGACAGCTTTGCGGAACACCTCCGTTCAGTCCGAAAGCGTGACCCCGAGCTTCCTGTCCCTTGCCATTTCAACACTCCCCCCTGCTCTCATGCTCATATCTCTGTCCTGGGATTGCTGCAGTGTTCCAGTGAACATCAACGCAAGCTCGAGGAACAGCACCTCATTTACCGATTAGGCACATTACAGCCTGCCGGACTGAACATTGAGTTCAATAATTTCAGAGCATGACGGCCCCCCTTTTTTATTTTTGTTTTTTTATTTTATTTGAGTTTGTTTCATCATTCATTTTTTTTTACCATGTGCCTGCCCATTGTGTTTTTTCATGTTTGTGCTTTTGGCTAGGGCTGTCATTTAACACCCTCTCTGCACTAACACTTTGACTTTCACCACACCATTAACACATTCTTTTTCCTTTGCTCCTTGTCAGTTGTTCTCTGTGACCCTCTGTCCCATCAACACCTTCCCTTTTGTTCTCTTTTGCCCCACCCCCACTTTATTTGCTTAAAACCTATTACATTTCTAACCTATGCCAGTTCTGATGAAAGGTCACTGAGCTGAAACGTTAACTCTGCTTCTCTCTCCACAGATGCTGCCAGACCTGCTGAGTATTTCCAGCAATTTTTGTTTTTATTTCAGATTTCCAGCATCTGCAGTATTTTGCTTTTAGTTATCACAGAATCCTTGTTTGCCTGTGGAAATATTTCCCTTTCCTTTATTCCCTCACGGAAAGTCACAGCAATTTACCAACTCCCAAAAGTCCAAGGCTTCACACAACCAGTTAGGCAATAGCATTTCACCAACCTATGGCCTCACTGAACAGAAAAAGCATCCAATCCATTAAATTATCTCACAACACAGGGTTTGAATGATGAAGTGAATGCCTGGCGCTGTGGCAGTGCCCACAGCGTATTCATTTTGTGTCAGTCCACCATTGTTTAAAGAGGGAGGGTGGAGAGTGGATAGATGGTTCCTCAGAGGCAAAGGATAGTTTCCAGATCCCTGCCTGTTGACTCCATGGAGAAACCCACAAGCAATGGGGAAACAGCAAATTCCTCTGTCTAGATAGGTTGCGGGGGAGAAACTTGTATATAGCCCTGCCAAAAGTCTCGGAGCTCATTCACCACCCACCGAACTCTGTACAGTTGTGCCCTCCAAAAAGGAATTGAAATACAAGTGGAGGATAGAAGGCGGCTCAGACCCAATGTGTGGCAGGGGGGGGATCAACAACAATAATAAAAACATGTATTTACGTAGCACCTATAATGTAATAAAAATGGCACATGGTGCTTCACAGGAGCATTATAAAACAAAGTACGACACTGAGACACTTCAGGAGATATTAGGGCAGATGTCCAAAAGCTTGGTCAAACAGGTAGGTTTTAAAAAGCGTCTTGAAGGCGGAAAGTGAGGGAGAGAGAGGGGGAGGTTTAGGGAGGGATCGACAAGACAGTCACTTAATTAACCAATCTAGGCCTGCATTGTTGTCCTGTCTTATTGTTCACAGTCTGTGACCCATTCAATACTACAGAGCCTCTATTAGTATCCACAGTATGTCAATGGCCATCAGGCCAATTGCTGCTATCTAAATACCACCATTCCCAAATTAACTGTTGTGGCTACATTTAAACAAAGTGCTACCATTTAATTTCTACCCCTGCCAACCGTTTGGCACTCAGGAGTGTCCCCATGGTGATATGATGTGCATCTTCTCAAACCTACTCGACTGTTCCTTCGAGGTGCTGCCCGCCGGTGGAAAGATGAAGTTTGGTCCCAGGCTGCTGATGCTCACTGATACATGTGATCTTTGACCTCTGAACTCTGAGCCTTATGGTCAGCAGTGCCCATGTTGTGCTGGCTGCTTGCTTCCACCAGCAAACTGGTACTTCTGAAGCCTTTTGAGAGGGTTAACTGGGGAAAGTCATTGTCTTGAGTGGCAACTGCCTCATGTGTGCCCTCTCCTGATAGGCAGAGGGCACTGTGGAGTGCCAAGCAGGGTAATCCCCCATCAAAAGAGGTCGGGCATAACACTGTTTTGCCATATGTCCTCAAACCCCACTCAATACTTCCACATTGAGAGTTTTCTTTCTATGCTTTTGGCCCCCACTACTTCTTACCTCCCCCTATAAAGCTTTTATTTTGGTTGACAAGTATTTAAAAATCAATTTACATACTGTTATAAAAGGTTTTTATTTTTGTACCTGCACCTTGGACTTCTATGTGTTTTAAAAAACTGAGGGAAGGATTTTTCTTGCTCAGTGGAAGGCACCTGTAAATAATTGGAGTGCCTGCAATGTTTTGAAAGGAAGTTCATAAGAAGAGTTAAACTTTATGGGTACTTTGAAAGGAAGTTAAACTTGTACAAGGACAGGAAGGCCAGCAGTTTCAAGGAAATCACAGGGGTTTCACCTTTCCTCTGAGCAGTTTTTTTGAAGGACAAGGGACACTGTGTCTGGACATGTGACCATGTTCAGAAAGTTTTTTTTCACCTTGGACCCTTTAAAAAGCCTATGAATTGGACAAAGGGCAGGCAGTTGAAATCTTGCTTTGACCTGCCTGGAGGAAGAGAGGAAAGACCCAGAAAAATGTTACCTCTTTCTGTAAAGGGAGACTTTCATCGCTTGAAAAGTAATCCTGCATTTGAAAGGTGGCAGATTCCTGTTGCCTCCAGTCTCTGAAGAATTCCTACATATAGTGAGATTCCTGCTGCCTCCTGTGTACTAAGAAATTCTGAAATCTGAAGAATTCTTCTACTGCTAGACTGCTGCCTTAAAACCCAAGCGGACCTGTTGCTACACCCCTGCTGGAAGAACTATGTGATGCCTGCTGCAGTTAAACTGCCGTGAATGCCTACCCATCACAGACTGTTCATCAACCTCATCTGGAGAGATTTTGAGTGGCACCTGATTATTCGACTCTGGGACACCTCACTGTACTGAAATCATCCTACCAGAAAATGAACCTCAAATATTTTTATTATTCCTTCTATTCCTAAGAAACAGTTGTAAACCAAAAATCCTTTTTCCTCAGTTAACTGTTTTTTAAAATACATGTGTGTGCGCGTGAGGGTTAAGGGAAAAAGGGAGTTTTCATATATAGATTTATCTTGTTAGTAATTAAGACCTATTATTTCTTTTCTAATAAATAGTTAATGTTTTATTGTTTAAAGAAATCTGGTTTGGTGTGCTTTCTTCTGGGGGGAAAATAGTGTCTAATTTGGCTATTCTTCGGTAGATTTAGTTGATATGCTATGACCTGTGAAGTAAAGGCCTACTCGGGTCTGCAAAAAAAAACCTGACCCGAGCCTGACAGAACTACATCTGACCCGAGTCCAACCCGAGCCCAACCCGAGTTGAATCCTTCCATTTTTTCCTGCACCCGACCCAACCCAACCTGACCATCAGTTAACTTATCTTCCATTTTTTCACTTTGTTGCTGATCTGCACAAGCTTAAAATAACTGTAACAAAACCGCCTTTCTAGTCAAAAAAATTACATTAACAGTGGAGCCACTTACCTGTGACAGAGCATGCCCGACCCAACCCAAGCCCAAATGCCGGACCCGGAAGTGCAACCCAACCCTACCCGAACCCGACACATGTCGTCGGGTCCCGTCGGGCTTGGGTCAGGTAGCAGGCCTTTACTGTGAAGTAGTGGGACTGAATTAACAGTGCATTACTCACACCTTGGTTGTAACAGTACAAACATATGAATTAGGAGCACAAGTAGGCCACTTGGCCCCTCGAGCATGCTCCCCCTTCAATAAAATGATTGTCGCCTCAACTCCACATTCCCGCCTACCCCCAATAACCTTTCACTCCCTTGCAAGAATCTATCTACCTCTGCCTTAAAAATATTCAAAGAGTCTGCTTCCACAGTCTTTTGAGAAGGGGAGTTCCAAAGACCCACGACCCTCTGAGAGAAAAAATTTCTCCTCATCTCTGTCTTAAATGGGCAACACCTGATCTTTAAACAGTGACCCCTAGTTTTAGATTCTCCCACAAGAGAAAACATCCTTCCCACATTCACCCTGTCAAGATCCCTCAGGATCTTATGTTTCAATCAAGTCGCCTCTTGCTCTTCAAAACTCCAGCGGATACAAACCCAGCCTGCACAACCTTTCCTCATAAGACAACTCGCCCATTCCAGGTATTAGTCTCGCAAACCTTCTCTGAACTGCTTCCAACGGATTTTCATCCGTCCTTAAATAAGGAGACCAGTACGGTATACAGTACTCCAGATGTGGTCTCACCAATGCCCTGTATAACTGAAGCATAACCACCCTACATTTGTATTCAATTCCCCTTGCAATAAATGATAACATTCTATTAGCTTTCCTAATTACTTGCTGTACCTCCATACTAACCTTTTGTGATTCATGCACTTGTACACCCAAATCCCTCTGCATCTCAGAGCTCTGCAATCTCTCACTATTTAGATAATATACTTCATTTTTATTCTTCCTGCCAAAATGGACAATTTCACATTTTCCCACATTATACTCCATTTGCCAGATCTTTATCCATTCACGTAGCCTATCTATATCCCTTTGTAGCCTCCTTATGTCCTCTTTACAACTTACTTTCCTACCTATCCTTGTGTCATCAGCATATTTAGCAACCATACCTTTGGTCCCTTCATCCAAGTCATTTATATAAATTGTAAAAAGTTGAGGCCTCAGCACTGATCCCTGTGACACACCACTCGTTAAATCTTGCCAACCAGAAAATGACCCATTTATGCCTACTCTCTGTTTTCTGTTAGCTAACCAATCTTCTATCTATGCAAATATGTTATCCCCTATGCCATGAGCTTTTATTTTCCGCAATAACGTTTGAAGTGGCACCTTATCAAATGCCTTCTGGAAATCTAAGTACAGTACATCCACTGGTTCCCCTTTATCCACAACACATGTTACTTCTTCAAAGAACTCCAATAAATTGGTTAAACATGATTTCCCTTTCACAAAATCATGTTGACTCTGCCTGATTACCTTGAATTTTCTAAGTGCCCTGCTATAACGTCTTTAATAATAACATCTAACATTTTCCCTATGGTAAGATGTTAAGATATCTGGCCTGTAGTTTCCTGCTTTCTGTCTCCCTCCCTTTTTGAATAAAGGAGTTACATTGGCTATTTCCCAATCTAATTTAACCTTCCCCGAATCTAGGGAATTTTGGAAAATCAAAACCAACGCATCAACGATCTCACTAGTCACTTCTTTTAAGACCCTAGGATGAAGTCCATCAGGACTGGGGACTTGTCAGCCCGCAGCTCCAACAATTTATTCAGTACTAGTTCCCTGCTGATTGCAATTTTCTTGAGTTCCTCCCTCCCTTCCATTTCCTGATTTACAGCTAATACTGGAATGTTACTTGTATCCTCAATAGTGAAGACCAATGCAAAATACCTGTTCAATTCATCTGCCGTCTTCTTATTATCCATTATTAATTCCCCAGACTCACTTTCTACAAGCCTTTCTAAAAGCTGAAACAGTATTTGCTATGATGGGGTGGGCCAATATGTACATGTGGACAGATATGGAGTGGTGGGGGTTGATGAGGGGTGAGCAGATATGATGGGCTGTGGGATATGATGGGGTGGATGGATATGATGTGCTCAGGTAATATAATGGGGTGGGTGGATATGATGGGTAGGGTGATATGGATGAGCGGGGGATATGGAGGGGTGTAGGGATATGGAAGGATGGGGGATATGATGAGGTGGGGGGGATATGATGGGGTGGTGGATATGAGGGGGTTGGGCATATGGAGGGGTTGGGGCTCTGGAGGGGTGGGTGATATGGAGGGGAGGGCTGACATCCCTTCCTGCCAGAACTACACCCTGAAGAAAACTCCCTACCCATTAATCAAATTCACTGCAACATATTGATTCCTCAATATAGGGACATGTCTCTGACTGCAATGATGACCAAATACAGGCCCATTTACTCCAAGGGCCTCAGCATGTAGGGTTGGCGGGTACTATACTCAGCTTTCAGTCAGTGAGTTTAAGTGTCTGAAAACTTAGGCGTGTGATTCCAATGGTGTCAGGCAGATGGGTGACTGCACAACAAATCTAGATACTACACAAGAGTGAAACTCTGGGCATCCTACTGATCGTGCCATGAATTTTGGAAAAGTTTGCTCTAAAGAGGGGGTTGTTATGCAGAACAGGCCTGGATATAATCGACAGCATGGGCAGAAGCCAGGCTGAAGGGATTCAAGCAGGGCGTTTCAGGAGAGATGGGCACAGAGCTGGATGGCAGCAACTCAAAAGGAAGATGGGGAGGGGAGTTGAATGAGTTTGGAATTTTTAAGGGTGAGAGGGGATGATGACAATGGTTTTGAAGGAGGGAGGGAGGGTGCCAGTAAAGGGAGTTGAGTAGAGCAGGTGGCTCTCTTCAATGGTATGAGGTTTGAGATGACAGGTGCAAGGGATAGCTGAGTAAATTCAGAAAGATGGCATCCCTGGGGCCGGTGTGGTTGGGAGACTGAGGTGCTGGGATATAGGGAACAATGGGCTGGGAAGAAGGGGAAGAGGCAGCTGCACAGTTGGTCTCAATCTTGGAATAACAGAAATAAACTTGAAAGGGAAATAATATTAAGCATCTTCAGTTGCTCACAGAATCTATTTATAACTGATGTCTATAACAGCAGCAGTCTGCGATGCTTATTGAAATAAATGCCCTTTAAAAACCCTCTCAGTCTAAGTGCCATTAGTAACATCACTAGATAGTGTTCAAATTAAGAAATGTAATTATTTTTGTGCCCAGGCCAGCACTGTAATAGGAAGATGGCTGAAGTTAAACACTAATAAACCCCAAGGCAACAAATAATAGCTCCATTTTCAAAGTTAAGTGCTGTCCTTGAAAAGAGCATTTATTTTCCAAATACTATTACTTCATTTTAAAAGACAGTTCTATTTAAATGCTGAATAAAATTAGAGCCTTTTTTTTAAAAAAAATCGATATTCCCTAAAGGAATTTACTTGTTAACACAGTGTCAGATGAAAGGGAGAGGGGATGGAACAGAGTAAAATAATGGTCATCATCAATATCAGGGCTTTTAAACCCAGCAAGGCTGTTAGTGTCACAACTCATTTATTGATTCATTCTTCATGTTTGTACAGGAGAAAAAAAACCCACACGCTTTATGTAACTTTCCTTTGGTTCACTTTAATTTTCACATTTGAACAAACCAAAATCATGCTTCGTCAAAATGCAAATTCACCGTTTTTCAAAATGGTTGAAGGACCTATCTCAATGCCAAGGTGGGTGTGGGGGGGGGGGCACGGGGTGGGGGAGTGGTGGGGGAGGGGGATGGTGTTGTTTGGGGGATAGGGGCTGCTGGTGGCAGTGGTGGGGGAATTGATTGAAGCGTTAAATAATTCAACTGGCAAGCCTGGGAATTCTCTGTCAATTTCATCTGATATTGACAAAGCTGAGGCTGTGAGGAAGTAGATGGAAGCTTGTTGACGTCATCCATAAGGGAACTAAAGGGGAAGATCAGATTAGCTTCATTTGATTACATCATTGTGATGTGCAGACTCAGCATAAGAAAAACTACTTAGAGCCAACACAGTACATTTTCCGTCTTCTGCCTGGGCTCATAACTGGCAATATGGATCAGCTGTCCATTAAATTGCTGGATTTTCAATTCCATTGATTTGAATGGAAGTGAAATACGTGCAGTTTCTGTAATGGGCAGCAGATCTATAACATCAGTTGTATGCCAATCTACCCTAATATGCTGCTCCCTTGCATCTATTCTCCCCTTTAAGATGTCCCATTGAGAGGGAAGCCTGGAGTTGTGTTTGCTGAAATTGCTTGTAGCCAGTCATTAAGGTGGATGTGAGTAATCTTTTTTTAGCACGTTCCCTGTTGCGAATTTTGGCATTTTGTCAGCCTGGCTGAGATAGGGAACTCACCATCATTTGCAATGAGACTTTAAACCAAGGCCCCTCAGAAAAGATCCTTTCAAAGAAGAACTGGGGAGTTCTCTCTGGTGTCTTGACCAATAGTTATCCCCCAATTAGCATCACTAAAACAGATAATCCAATCATTATTCCATTGATATCTGTGGGATCTTACTCTGCACAAATTGGCTGCCGTATTTCCTACATCGCAACAGCGACGACACTTTACAAGTACTTAATTGGCTGTAAAGTGCTTTGGGATATTCTGAGATCGAAGAAGGCACTATATAAATGCAAGTCTTTCTTTCATGTGATGATTGGTAAGTCCCAAGCCTTGTCTTAGCACACCATGTTGGAGTGTGAACCCGCTAATATATCCCTATCCCCAGACACCTGTAAATAATGTTTAAAATAAATACTTATATCAGTTGAAAAGAGCAGAGTCTTGACTCTCAAATATCTATAGGCAAATTCCTAGGCACGGCACATGTACACGTCCAAACTAATGATGCTGCTTATCATGGACACAATCACATTTTACAAGAAAGATAAGAGAGGAAAATCAGATTGGTCTGGAAAAAGTGCAGTGCAAAATCACAAATGCAATCACAATTTCTAGCAGTACATTTAGACAGAATATAATTTTTCTTTGGCTTCTCTGCCTGACAGCTCACTATTAAAACTGGTACTGAATAGCAATTATCAATTTAAATTCAGAAAGGGTTTCACTGTTTTGTGGCCACATTGCAAAAGAGCTTAATCTGTCTGAATCCTTAAATATCCCCCAAAGTAAAGATTATTGCATCCATTTGCTGCATGGACTGCTGTACTTTCTTCAGTTTTATTTTACATGATGCTGCTCTTGTGTTTAAACCTGTATTATATATTGTAAAAGTAATATTTCAATGTGAAAGACATACTGGTTCCAGTACTAATGAACTCAGTTTGATTTTGTCAGAAGTAATGCGATTAGCTTTGCCAGTCTGGCCGAGTGTGGTGAACTGGGCTGCTATTCAAACAGCAGCTCTCACTGTGCTCGGATACAGCATCCTATAGCGATGCATTGTCAGTGTGACCTCTGTGTGCACCCCGCACTAATCCAGGTTCCGGGGTCAGGCAGTAATGACAATTTTCCACAATTCTGAACAATGACAGATCGTGTGTCGGGATTAAAATGTGCCCATGGACACATCTCCCAGCAGCGCCGTTTATATGACTGAACAGGATTGATTCCAAGCAGTTTACAGTGCTCACAGTGGTAACCCCCTTAGCTGGCACTTACCGTCAGGCTGCGTGTAGGTCGGACAACACACACAAGTTGGACAGCGGCTGAGAAAGCTGTTCTTGCCTTGCAGTACTGGTACCTGAAGTGAACAAGATCTATCACAAAGCCAAAGCAGTGTGTAAAGAAAAGCATTGCCACTTCTTGCTGGATGCAGAGACCAAAGGAATGAACTCTCCAAGTCACCAGAAGCTGGCTGAGGAAAATCTCGAACAGGAGCAGAGTTTGGTGGAGCTTTGCAAGTTCTGATATTCCCTCTCAATATAAAATGCTTGGAGTTCTTGCAGCAATGCATCAGCCAATCAGAAGGACAGCAATGTTATCCTCAAGGGCCAGAGATATCCAATAACAAAGAGCTCCCCTCCCTTTACCATCACACACACAAAATCCCCGATGAATAGTCAAGAGAAAGATGCATTAATAAATATTCTTCAGCAACAATATTCTGCTTCGAACTTGTAATCAGTTAAACTGGAATATAGTGCGAAAGTACCCGATCAGCCACAGTGTCTCTCAGTCCGCAGATTTATTTCAGCAGGAAAGTTTTTATTAGAAAATTGAAGTAAAATAACAGTATGTCAATGTTTTTCACCTGGTAGTGGTGCTTGGTACACCACTGTGAGCCTCATAACCTTTGTTGAAATGCTTGCAATGGTTAAGACAGGAATTCAAAGCTGCTGCTGATCAACACACAGTGTAGAAATGTGACTGGTTATTTCTGCTGAAGTTTGAAGAGGTTAGGTTTAGGTTTAGAGTTATAGTCAGTTAGGGTTAGACTTAGAGTTATGGTTACAGTTAGAGTTACAGTTAGATTAAGGTTAGAGTTAGAGTTAGTGTTACAGTTAGATTAAGGTTAGAGTTATGGTTAGAGTTAGTGTTACAGTTAGATTAAGGTTAGAGTTATGGTTAGAGTTAGTGTTACAGTTAGATTAAGGTTAGAGTTAGGGTTAGGGTTACAGTTAGATTAAGGTTAGAGTTAGGGTTAGGGTTACAGTTAGATTAAGGTTAGAGTTATGGTTAGAGTTAGGGTTACAGTTAGATTAAGGTTAGAGTTAGGGTTACAGTTAGAGTTAGAGTTAGGGTTACAGTTAGAGTTACAGTTAGATTAAGGTTAGAGTTAGGGTTAGGGTTACAGTTAGAGTTACAGTTAGATTAAGGTTAGAGTTAGGGTTAGGGTTACAGTTAGAGTTACAGTTAGATTAAGGTTAGAGTTAGAGTTAGGGTTACAGTTAGATTAAGGTTAGAGTTCGGGTTACAGTTAGAGTTACAGTTAGATTAAGGTTAGAGTTAGAGTTAGGGTTACAGTTAGAGTTACAGTTAGATTAAGGTTAGAGTTAGGGTTAGGGTTACAGTTAGAGTTACAGTTAGATTAAGGTTAGAGTTAGGGTTACAGTTAGAGTTACAGTTAGATTAAGGTTAGGGTTAGGGTTACAGTTAGAGTTACAGTTAGATTAAGGTTAGAGTTAGAGTTAGGGTTACAGTTAGTGTTACAGTTAGATTAAGGTTAGAGTTAGGGTTAGGGTTACAGTTAGATTAAGGTTAGAGTTATGGTTAGAGTTAGTGTTACAGTTAGATTAAGGTTAGAGTTAGGGTTACAGTTAGAGTTAGAGTTAGGGTTACAGTTAGAGTTACAGTTAGATTAAGGTTAGAGTTAGGGTTAGGGTTACAGTTAGAGTTACAGTTAGATTAAGGTTAGAGTTAGGGTTAGGGTTACAGTTAGAGTTACAGTTAGATTAAGGTTAGAGTTATGGTTACAGTTAGAGTTACAGTTAGATTAAGGTTAGAGTTAGGGTTACAGTTAGAGTTACAGTTAGATTAAGGTTAGGGTTAGGGTTACAGTTAGAGTTACAGTTAGATTAAGGTTAGAGTTAGGGTTACAGTTAGTGTTACAGTTAGATTAAGGTTAAAGTTAGGGTTAGGGTTACAGTTAGATTAAGGTTAGAGTTATGGTTAGAGTTAGTGTTACAGTTAGATTAAGGTTAGAGTTAGGGTTACAGTTAGAGTTACAGTTAGATTAAGGTTAGAGTTAGGGTTAGGGTTACAGTTAGAGTTACAGTTAGATTAAGGTTAGAGTTAGGGTTAGGGTTACAGTTAGAGTTACAGTTAGATTAAGGTTAGAGTTATGGTTACAGTTAGAGTTACAGTTAGATTAAGGTTAGAGTTAGAGTTAGGGTTACAGTTAGATTAAGGTTAGAGTTAGGGTTACAGTTAGAGTTACAGTTAGATTAAGGTTAGAGTTAGAGTTAGGGTTACAGTTAGAGTTACAGTTAGATTAAGGTTAGAGTTAGAGTTAGGGTTACAGTTAGAGTTACAGTTAGATTAAGGTTAGAGTTAGGGTTAGGGTTACAGTTAGAGTTACAGTTAGATTAAGGTTAGAGTTAGGGTTACAGTTAGAGTTACAGTTAGATTAAGGTTAGAGTTAGGGTTACAGTTAGAGTTACAGTTAGATTAAGGTTAGGGTTACAGTTAGAGTTACAGTTAGATTAAGGTTAGAGTTAGAGTTAGGGTTACAGTTAGATTAAGGTTAGAGTTAGGGTTACAGTTAGAGTTACAGTTAGATTAAGGTTAGGGTTAGGGTTACAGTTAGAGTTACAGTTAGATTAAGGTTAGAGTTAGAGTTACAGTTAGATTAAGGTTAGAGTTACAGTTATGGTTACAGTTAGATTAAGGTTAGAGTTAGGGTTACAGTTAGAGTTACAGTTAGATTAAGGTTAGAGTTAGAGTTAGGGTTACAGTTAGAGTAGGGTATTCAGACAGCAGGGAATTTTCCCCTCTTGTGCTCATAGACTCACTTCTTGAGTTTTGCAGCTGCCACTTTTGTTCGGCTCCCGCTCTGCATTGATATGTGTCCACTTTCTTTTACCATTTGACCTACCCACCTGGTGAAGGCAGGAGGTTGGTTGTCTCCTCCTGTATTTGCCTTCTCATTTGTCAAGTTTTTTCTGTTTCGCTGATGCCTGCCACTTTTGTTTGGCTCACACTTTCTATTGCTTTTTCTGCTGTTTTACTTGAGATTATCCTCTCTTTTGGGTTGTTTTTCTTACCACCGGCTAGAGTTTTGGTAGTGGGGTTGATTCATGTAGTGACTTCTTATATTAGGGTTATTTGCTCTTTGGGGAGGGGGTGTTTATTTGAGGGTTGTTGGTTGGGTTTAGCATTAGGAGCTAGGGTTTGAGACATCTGTTGAATTCTTGAAAGAGGGTACATTAGAACATTAGAACATTACAGCGCAGTACAGGCCCTTCGGCCCTCGATGTTGCGCCGACCATCTGACCTACACTATTCCATTTTCATCCATATGTCTATCCAATGACCACTTAAATGCCCTTAAAGTTGGCGAGTCTACTACTGTTGCAGGCAGGGCGTTCCACGCCCCTACTACTCTCTGCGTAAAGAAACTACCTCTGACATCTGTCCTATATCTTTCACCCCTCAACTTAAAGCTATGTCCCCTCGTGTTTGCCATCATCATCCGAGGAAAAAGACTCTCACTATCCACCCTATCTAACCCTCTGATTATCTTGTATGTCTCGATTAAGTCACCTCTCCTCCTCCTTCTCTCTAACGAAAACAACCCCAAGTCCCTCAGCCTTTCCTCGTAAGACCTTCCTTCCATACCAGGCAACATCCTAGTAAATCTCCTCTGCACCCTTTCCATAGCTTCCACATCTTTCCTATAATGCGGTGACCAGAACTGCACGCAATACTCCAGGTGCGGCCTCACCAGAGTTTTGTACAGCTGCATCATGACCTCGTGGCTCCGAAACTCGATCCCCCTACTAATAAAAGCTAACACACCATATGCCTTCTTAACAGCCCTATTAACCTGGGTAGCAACTTTCAGGGATTTATGTACCTGGACACCAAGATCTCTCTGCTCATCTACACTACCAAGAATCTTCCCATTAGCCCAGTACTCTGCATTGCTGTTACTCCTTCCAAAGTGAATCACCTCACACTTCTCCGCATTAAACTCCATTTGCCATCTCACAGCCCAGCTCTGCAGCCTATCTATGTCCCTCTGTACCCTACAACACCCTTCGACACTATCCACAACTCCACCGACCTTCGTGTCATCCGCAAATTTACTAACCCACCCTTCTACACCCTCATCCAGGTCATTTATAAAAATGACAAACAGCAGTGGCCCCAAAACAGAACCTTGCGGTACACCACTAGTAACTAAACTCCAGGATGAACATTTGCCATCAACCACCACCCTCTGTCTTCTTTCAGCTAGCCAACTTCTGATCCAAAGCTCTAAATCACCTTCAACCCCATACTTCCGTATTTTCTGCAATAGCCTACCGTGGGGAACCTTATCAAATGCCTTACTGAAATCCATATACACCACATCCACGGCTTTACCCTCATCCACCTGTTTGGTCACCTTCTCGAAAAACTCAATAAGGTTTGTGAGGCACGACCTACCCTTCACAAAACCATGCTGACTATTGCAAATGAACTTATTCTTTTCAAGATGATTATAAATCCTATCTCTTATAACCCTTTCCAACATTTTACCCACAACCGAAGTAAGGCTCACAGGTTTATAATTACCAGGGCTGTCTCTACTCCCCTTCTTGAACAAGGGGACAACATTTGCTATCCTCCAGTCCTCCGGCACTACTCCTGTCGACAATGACGACATAAAGATCAACAACAACGGCTCTGCAATCTCCTCCCTGGCTTCCCAGAGAATCCTAGGATAAATCCCATCTGGCCCAGGGGACTTATCTATTTTCACTCTTTCCTGGTTTAGGTTTAGGTTAGAATGAAGATGTGGATTGAGTGAGGGTATTTTTACAGGAAGGGTTTGGGGTAAGATACAGGTATTGGTCAAGGTTTGGTGTCGTCAGGATTAGCGAGGTGGGTAGAGTCTGGGCTAAGTAGTTAGGTTTAGGGTTAAGGTTGGGGTCCGGGTTACTTGGGGTTAGGGTCAGATTCAGATTTATGGTTTCGGGTTGAATTAGGATTTAGGTTATGTTAGGGTTAGAGATAGGTTTAGGGTAAGGATTAGTGCCAGATGTAAATGTGGATTGGAGATGGCACTATAACAATGGAACTCTAATTCTCTGACCTGCACTCACTATTAACCAGGGCCCAACTTCTACAAGAATACTCTTTAGAATGTACATGGATTGCACTGAATCTATCATAGTCTAGTGATATCCCGTGACATAACTCATGGATAAAATTAAACAATATATCACTCAGAGCTGGTGCACCTCCTCCATGTTTTTGGCTTACCGAGAACAAGCCTTTATTTGGCATGCAGGGCTGCAGCCTTCACTCAGACCTGGATCTCCCACATCCAGTCCTGATACTTTGTTCACACATCCAACCCCAGTCCCTTACCTGACCATGCTGTTTGACCTCAGCCTCCACTCGCTGACTATTCACGGTGGCTCTGTGAATATTTTAAAAATGTATTGATACATTCCTGCACCAATCCACCAAAAGGAACCTTCCCCACAAACAGGGGCTCTCTCCCTCTCTCTCAAGAAAGTCTCTCTCTCTCTCTCTATGTTCCACCTTAACATGGTACCTGATCCCCTTTGAATGAGATGTTTTTTCCTCCATGGAGTCTCATTCGTTCTCTTTTCTCGCTCTCACACAACAGTGACTCATCCTCACCATTTCTTTCTCCCCATCTAGTAAACCCCTCACCTGCATTTTCCCCCAATGGCCCTCTCTCACTCCCTCCAAGACAGATCTATCACCCTCCATGGCAAGTCTCTATCTGCCTCTCTCTCTCTCTCCCCTCGTTGCTGGGTGTCCCTCTTTCTCTCTCTCCTGGCTCTCTGTCCCATTCCAATGTCACCACAATTCAATTACAAATAGGAGAAATCGTCACGAATGTAGTTACAAAGTAGCTACAAATGGTGACTAAAGCAATTTGGACCACTTCACTGCTAGACTGAGATATGGCTTCATCATGTGCTGTGCACAGACCAATCAAATTGCCAGAAGCCGACACCACTCAGTTGGCTGTACATTGTCTAAACAATTCAAACCACACACTTGTACCATTTTTGGTTTGCAGCTATTGTAGGCATGCTTGTCGGTGCCCCATGGATGTCTATTCAGAATCAATGAATGTAGCTTTAATTATGTAGGTCAAAATAACACTGAAATAGTGAGGACAAATCCTTCTACCATTTTCATGCTTGAACAGACCATTAGCTGAAACGCAGCTCCCTGTCAAAGCTTTAACAGCACAAAGGCTGCCATGTCCTCATGGAAACTAAATCACTGGAGCCCTTCTGTCTAGAACTCTCTGCTTACAAGGAGCCATCCTCCAGTGAAATTGTTGATTTAATTGAAAAGCAGCAATAACAAAAATAAAATGCCATGTATTTAAGGTGAGTTATTTAACAGGAATTCCAAAATGCACCAGGATGCGCTTCACTGATTCATTAAACAGAATGTAAAAAGTGTGGGCTTTTCTGGAGCACACAGGTTTCCTGTCACAGTACAACAGAGTAAAGTAATTATCTCTTCTGCTAACATCTTTCTCTTCAGTAGCCAACAATGGGACAGTGATCAATAAAATCAACAAGGTGTTATTTGAGGGAAAATGATCTTCCTGCTCTTGGTTACTGACTGGTTGATAAAGGCGAATCAGGATAGACAGCTACTGAATTGAGTTCGCCAAAGTACTTTTGTCACTGAACCATGATAGGCAGTTTACCTCATCAATGGGCAAAATGTTGGTGATTAACGCCGCCATCGTGTAGTAAGAGGTCTCTTACCACAGGGTGTCCTGTTACTCAGCTTTATCAGTAGTGGGATGGGTAGAAGTGGAACCAGTCACACTGTTGTGAATTAATGAGTAGAGTGGATGGAGAATAGTGCCTTGGTTAAAGAGAAATGATTGGCAGATCCTTGCAACATTTAAGACATTAGCCTGGACCGTAATGGAGAGCTGATTGCTCTTTCATTCCTATAGAGCATGTGTGCAAACTCAATGGCTTCGATCTCACCAGGGAGAGGAGCGATTACAGCACATCATCATGTAAGCTACGTCCCAGCATGGATCGTGACCCTACAGAACACTACACTGCTTGACAAATGATCAGAATAAACAGCAATTGGGCACAATACAAGTTGAGGAGCAGAATCGCTCATTGTTTTAGAGTTACTACACATAGAAATCAGATGGTAAATTTGAGTAATTTTTCAGTTGACATATTGGTGTTTCGCTGCCTGGCTTTCCTGGCTTAGCTGCAAATGACCACATACACAAAACCGTTTTAGTTTAAGTCCTTATTAAAAGACAGTTAACGTCACTTTGTGTTAATCAAAGCAACCACTCAATTGAGCAGGAGTAGAAGAGGGCAGGTAGGGAGATCAAGGGTGCTAACTGCAGAAGCTGCCCTCTGCCCCACACACTATAGGAGATAGAGTTACAAGGGAGCTCTATGTGAGGGAGTTGCATTTCACTGGGAAACTATCACACATATATGTGATCTCACTGGGCCAGACCTGAAGGCACAGCCCTCCATCAGCACGTCAATAATGGTGGCAGTGAACGGGATCATGGCTCTGACTGTTTCACCACACACTCATTCCACTGCAGCAGACCAACCAATGAGAAGCCATCATGCTACACCACTCCCCAAGTGTCCTGCTTCACAACATTGATGGACATGTCAACTGTAGCAGGGGGCAGCAACACTAGACGGACAAACAGATGCATTTCATTAAAAAACTCTGGTTCCGTGGAAAATAGACCAATCCTTGTAATATTCCATTAATGTACAAGTTGTTTGCGACCACAGCAAGATGATTGTGCAGCTGAATGCACTCCCCAGGCAGTCTACTTGGCTCCTTCATCCTTTGCAACTCAAGAGGAACACTGGTAGTCTGGTAGGCGTCTTGGAAATGCTGAGTAAAAGGAGCAGCTGTGGCTCATGCCACCTTTACTGCAAACCCTAGCAGAGCTCCTGTGAGGCACATGGCAGTGCCAGAGTACTGATGAAACAAACTGTTACAAAGATTTAATTATTTTGAGGTAGGCTCCTGCCATTGTGATGTGTTACATGCTGCACCACACAGCAATACACAGAGTGGCAATAGCTGGAGGGTGGGGGGCTTGCTCAGGTAACTGAGATTTAAGATGAAGATGAAGAGGATCTCCCATCAGGAGGATGGCTGATGCTCATTCACACACTGAACCCATTTAATGTGTCTAGTTTCAAAGCCAGCCAGCTGAATGTCTACCCCACTCAGAACCAACTGAGATTCTGCTTCTCAATCACAAGTGCTGCCTTTTCTCTGTCTTAAAGTACACACGAGAAGTGAAGTGACCCTCACATATAGAGGTTTAATGACGGTAACAGGATATGCGGTGCCAAAGTGCTTTTTGTTGTGCATCACAGCACAGAGTTCCCCAACTCCTGAGTTCTCCAGAGGAGTGGGTGTGGTGGATGGCCTTGCCTGTCCCCAACACTGCAGCAGGATTAGCAGGAACATTTTTTGGGGAGAAAGGAAGAGAAAGAGCAAGAGAAAGAAAGAAAAATAGAGAGAAAGCAAAGATAGGTAGAAAGGAAAGGTGCAAGTTTATATAGCTTCTTTTACTGTCTCAGGATATCCTAATGCACTTCACAGATAATGAAGTACTTTTGAAATGCAATTAATGTACTGTAGGAAACGTCGCAGCCAATTTGCGCACAGGAAGCTCCCACAAACAGCAATTTGATAATAACCAGATAAACTGTTTTAGTGATGTTGGTTGAGGGATAAACATTGGCCAGGGCACTGGGGAGAACTCCCCTGATTTTCATCGGAATAGTGCCATGGGATCTGTTACATACACCCGAGGTGGCAGATGGAACTTCAGTTTGATGTCTCATCTGAAAGACGGCACCACCAACAGTGCAGCACTCCCTCAGTATTGCACTCGATTTTGTGCTCAAGACTCTGGAGTGGAACTTGAACCCACAACCTTCTGACTCAGCTGCGAGAGTGTTATCCACTGAGCCTCGGCTGACACTGAGTCCACCATTCCTTCTCTCCGCAGCAGTTGACAAGCAGCCAATAGCAGAGTGCTGTGAAGACCACAATTTCATGGAATCGACAATGCTTGTGGTGGTTGCGAAAATGGATTCCCTCAGTGAAGTCAAACCAGCTCGCAACATGCTACACACAGATTCATACAGTTGGCTTATGCCTTCACGTCGATACACCATCCTTCTAGCTGCAGAGCCTTTGATCCACCGACGGGGCTGAATGAGCAAACAATCTGTTTTGGTGGTGTTGGCTGAAGGACGAATATAGCAAGGACACTGCAAGAGCCCTTCTTCAAGTTCTGCCATGGGATGTTTCACATCCACCTGAGAGGGCATACAGGAGCTTAACATCTCAGGAATTACAGCACTCCCTCAGTACTGCACTGGAGTGTCAGCCTAGGACATACGAACATACGAATTAGGAGCAGGAGTAGGCCACTCAGCCCCTTGAGCCTGCTCCGCCATTCAATAAGATCATGGCTGATCTGATTGTAACCCTGACTCCACATTTCCATCTACCTCCGATAACCTTTCACCCCCCCTTGCTTATCAAGAATCTATCAACTTCCGCCTTAAAAATATTCAAACACTTTGCTTCCACTGCCTTTTGAGGAAGAGAATTCCAAAGACTCACGATCCTCTGAGAGAAAAAAATTCTCCTCATTTCTGACTTAAATGGTGACCTCTTAGTTTGTGATCCCCTAGTTCCAGATTCTCCCACAAGAGGAAACATCCTTTCCACATCCACCCTGTCAAGACCCCTCAGAATCATATGTGTTTCCATCAAGCTGTCTCTTACTCTCCTAAACTCCAGCAGGTACAAGCCCAGCCTGTCCAATCTTTCCTCATAAGACAACCTACCCATTGCTGGTATTAGTAGAGTGTGAGGTTTGAGTCTACAATCGCCTGACTCAGAGATGATGGTTCTGCCAACCAATTTGAGCTGATATCTCTTCTGCAAAGATAACAGATTGTTCGAATTTGTTGAAATGTCTCAGCACTACCTGAACAGGACATAGCTGCTGTAGCACCCTGTAGCTTTAGATGAAATATAAAATAACATACTGTGCTAATATAATGAAACTAACCAGTGGCTTGGCACCAGCCTGTCCATTGACCTTTCCTTTGTACCTTGTGGGTATTTCTATTTATAGACAATGTTGTTAATGCACATTGATCTTCATTGTGTGCCTGTCATTTCACAATGCTCCACTGGCATTGCTAATTTGTATTATAGTTGGTATATTTCCTCACATAATATTCCTGAAAACGCAGATATTGAGCAGTTAAGAGGTGGGAATAAATAAAGGGGACAGGAGATTGAAGGCAAAGAAAAAACTTGACAGAAAGATGCTTGGAGATCAGGAGGGAGGTTACTGTGAGTGCAGGCAAGAGCTCCCTCTGATGGTGGCATGGAACACACCATAGTCTGGCAGACACAAGGGGAGCGCGTGAGGGACAGACATTTGAAGATCACTCAGGTAGAGCGAGGCTGTAGCGGGATTTGAAAACAAAGGTGAGGATTGAGAAGCGGATTTGCTGTGAACAGGGAGCCAGTAGGGAATGGCAAGGATTGGGGTGAAGGGAGTTTGTGTGACAGAGGAGGTGGGCTGCAGAATTCTGAATACATCGAAGGATAGAGACAGGCAGCAATGACGGTGCAATTCTCAAGCGAAGAAATTGTGATGAGGGTTTCAGCAGTCAGAGCTTAAGCAGGCTGTCTTGACGATGGTCCAGATGTGGGGTTGGAGGTCAGTTCAGGGTCAAACAAATGCAGAGCTCCTGAAGGGCCAAGCAGGGAGATTGATGGAATCAGAAGCCACAGGCATGTAGACAAGGAGATTGGCTTTGGTTTTGCAGATGCTAAACTGAGGGAAATTTCAATTAATTCAAGACTGCATATTGGACAGGTGGAGGGACAGAATGCAGTATCCTTCAGCCAGTGGTGAAAGTGGAAAGGTCAAGTTGATTATTCTTGGTGTTTCTGTAATGACTTACTCAATGATTGTGACCACATCCAGTCCACTGCTAGGATAAGAGCCAAGTATAACTAGTTCATCTTTCTTCTACTGCGACAATCAGAGATCAACTCCAGTCCCCTTTTTAGTGCCTCAGCTAAATGTGTCAAATCTCTAATAAAAACAGGAAATGTTGGAAGCACTCAGCAGCTCAGGCAACATCTGTGAAGAGAGAAACAGAAACCATTTTGGCGCCATGCTGCCTAATTTAGGGCAAACTGAGCAAAGGAAAGCCTTGTATTGTTCTGCTAGGATGTCACATCCACTTTGCTTATTACAGTATCCAGGAGAGCACACATCTGCAACAATTTGCTACAGTGAAGTTATATGGGAAGAGTGACATTGGACATGAGAAGGGGTTTAAAGAGATCTAGAAACTGATTGAAAACAGAAGTCTGTTTAGACTGAGAAATAAACAATTATTGCCATGAAATTTATTGCATTTATATGAATCTTTACAATGTCGCACTCATGGAGGGAACAGTGATGAAATATGAAATGATCTGGAGCAATTATGAACCGTAAAATGAACTGGTGAATTAAACTCCAAAAAATGGACACATATTGCAAAGATGAAGAGGTCAGGTGACCCCTCCTGTACTGTCAACATACATCATGGCTGTTGGAAACTAAATTCAGCATCATGTCTGGACTAGTTCTGGTTAATGTTAAATAGGCCATTCAATGCCAAATGGCTCCAATCTGTAAGAAGTGGGCTGACAAAGACTTTCGCAGACAGAGCCTCTCTGGATACAAAGCTAAGATACTAGGTGAGAAATAACACCACTTTATCAAAGATAAGCCACATTCCAACCCCATTGCGTACCAATGACCCTACGTTCAAAGACATTGAATGGATACATTCAAGGGGAGAGCATCTATGGTCACCTGACTGAAACTCAGCCTGATAAGGGTTTTTCTGAAAAAAAGATTTCTCAGAGAGCCAGAAAGCCATTCCAGCCAGAGAAGCTGTGCGATCGATCCAGCTAAGCAATAAGCCCTGCCAGCACCATCTTTAAACTACTGAGGCAGAGAGACTACAAAGTGACCTTGAAAACTCCCCATCTGAGAAATTGAGCCACCACCAACTTTGGACTGAGTTTAAACCAAAGGAGTCTGCAACACTTCATCAGCTCCAGGTCAAGGAACATTCAGGCCTACAATGCTGTTAAAAAATCCTTCTGGAAAACCAGGAAGGTTTCAAAGTGAACTCTCTTTACAACAATCAGACTCTAATTGCGTGCTACCTTCTACTCGCTATCCTCTCTTATGTGTGTGCATGTGTGTTATGCGTGAGTGGGTGAAGCTGTGAACATTTTCGGGTATTGTTTAATAAATCGTTATTCTTCTTTATAAACCTGCTTTTTGACTGTTTATTTGACCCATAAACACTAATGGACTACAACACTATTTTAAAAACACTGTGCTCAGTCGAGAGGTGAAAAATGGAAGCCAATCACAAGTATTCCCACCTGTCCATTACAACAAACTAATGCTAGCTGAATACCTCCCACCAGGAAAATTAATAAAACTAGTCCTAACTCATGGCCTGATCATTTTTTTTATCTCATGTCTCACAGATTTGTCACTCAATGACACTCATTCTTTTTAATGACACATAGATAAATCTTGAATGAGACGCTTCCTAGGTCAGATATCTACAGGACTCCTTTGTTCACCTTCACCATTGTCAACTTGCTGAGTATTTGCCAATCTGGTTTTCTACTTCAGCTTGGACCCTATGAGCTTTCCGTTTAGCCATGAACCTGGTAAGGGGAGCCTTGCTAAATTCTCTCATCTACTCGATTAATTCCAATAAATTTATAAGGAATGACCTGACTTTGATAGAACTACCTCATCTTAAATTGATTGCCTTTATCCTTGCTGGATGTTCTTGAATTGCTTCCAGTATGTTTCTATGAAGTGAACAGGTTTGTTATTCCCAAGATCATGCTCTTGACCTTTTCCAAGGATTGGAACTATATCAGCTATTTTCTAGTCCCCTGTGTACAATTAGGCAGCACCACCACTCCCCTTATTTCCAGACTCATTTATTTTTAGTAACCTTGGATGCATTCCACGTGAGCTGATTGCCTTTTTCACCTTCAGATACTCACATTTCTGAACCGCAGTTCCACGCTTAAAGTACTGTGCACACTTCTGGTCTCTATAATAGAAAAGGATAGAGAAGCTCAGGAGGAAGACTTACAAAGATGATACCAGAACAGCTATCAAGGTTCTTTTCTCTGGAAAAGAAAAGACGAAGAGGTGACCTGACAAAGGTCTTTAAAATTATGAAGTGGTTTAATAGGGTAGACAGAGAGGATGTTTCCCCAGGGGGCTGTAAATATAAGATAATTACTAATAAATCCAATAGGAAATTCAGGAGAAGCCGCTTTGCTCAGAGAGTGGTGAGAATGTGGGACTCATTACCATATGGAGTGGTTGCGCCGAATAGCATAGATGCATTTAAGGGGCACCTAGATATGTATATGAGGGAGAGAGGAATAGAGATTATGTCAATAGGCTAAAATAAAGTAAAGTGAGAAGACCATAAACACTGACATGGACTTGTTGGGCTGTAAAATTCAATATAATTCTACAGTATTTTCTCTGTAAGTAAGATCCACTTGCCTGGGAAGGAAATGTAATGAAAACTGGTACGTAAAAGTCCATTATCTTTATCTTTCTCTGACCTTAAAAAACTGATTATCTGATCATTATCCCATTGCTGTTTGTGGGAGCTTGCTGTGTGCAAATTGGTTGCTGTATTTCCTATTTTACAACAGTGACTACACTTCAAAAAGTACTTCAATGGCTGTAAAACATTTTAGGACCTCTTGAAGTCTTGAAAGATTCTATATAAATGCCAATTCTTTCTTTTTCTACGTTTTAAAGAGCAAGTCTCACTGTCTGGGCTCCTTCATAAAATCCATCAGATCCAGTGAGTTCATCTTGCTTGTTTAGGGATTTAAAAAAATTTAATAAATGCACTTTTTGTTTAGGCAGCACTTGTTATTTACAGTTTGAAACAATCAGTCTGTCAGCACAAAGGACTGAGTTATAGTCTGTAGTGACTCATTAGCATAATTCCATTTCTTGCTCACAAAAGCTGCTGAAATCCCATTTCCCTTTGTTACTTATTACCCGCTAATGTATTTGTTCTTCTTGTGAAATTATTTACTGTTGCACACAAATAACATCTTGCTTACATTTCCCTGATAGTCGTAGCGATCCGCCATTCCAATTTTCCTCCTTTTATGCGGATCATAATATTAACATTTCTCAATTTGCTAAAATGTTTTCTAACAACTTGCATTTAGACAGCATCTTTAAGGAAAAGAGATGCTGAGGCAGAAAGGGAGAGGTTAGGCGGGCTAATCAAAAGCTTGGGTGAAAAGCTGAGTTTTGAGAAGAGGAGAGCGATGTGGAGAGGTACAGAGGATTAGGAAGGAAATTCCAGTGGGCAGGACCCAGGCAGTTAAAGGGTCTTTGGATGGATGAAGGTGGAAGACCTCAGAGAAGCAGAGTGTTTGAGAGGAGAACCTAGAGCTGGAGAAAGTTGCAGAGTTAAGTTGGGACAAGGCCATAGAGGGATGATGATTTTAGATCGAACGTGGTGGGAACAGCAGACTAGTGTTGGCTGTTGAGGGTGGATGAGCAGATCTTCATGCAGAACTGGATAAGTATCCTATTCATGACATTGGTTAGTGCTGTTTCTATTCTGTAAGAAGGGATGTAGCAGAGTGGTCAGATTAAAAAAGTGATTTGCGGGAGAGATGGGCACCCAACTGGAAGGTGACAACACCTTCAAAGGTCTCGGAGAAAAGGAACGTTGGAAATGGGAATCATTGACAATGGTGCCAAGAAGGAGAACTTGGATGGTCAGGAGGTGTGTGGGTAAAGGATTGAGGGAGCAGGTGATCGGGTTCATGGATAACTGAGCTTGCACAAGAGGGGAGGTGGAGCTGAAGCTTTGGAGAGATGGAGGTTCAAAGCTAGAGGATGCTAAAGAGGGAAGGGAGGTTGAGGTCTCAGGGGAGGGGGAAAATACTGCAGATGTAGCTGTATGGATAGTCTTGATCTTACTCTTTGATCAAGCTCAAAGAAATCCATGAGTTCCTCCCACCTTCTGTTTGAGGTGATGGTGGAGGTTCATAAATCATTAAGAACCATCAGGCACCAGGAGTCATATTGGCCAGGACACTGGGGAAATTCCCCTGCTTTTCTTCGAAATAGTGCCCTGGGATCCTTTACATTCACCTAAGATGGCAGAAGAGGCCTTGGTTTGATATCTCATCCAAAAGAAAGCACCTCTGACAGTGCAGCACTCCCTCAGTAATGCACTGGAGTGTCAGCCTAGATTATGTGCTCAGGTTCTGGAGTGGGGCTTGAACCCACAACCTTGTGAGTCAGAGGCAAAAGTGTTATCTTTGAGAAAAGGCTGACACCATTTGATTCATGTACAGGAATTAGAGTATAATACACAGCAGAAATCATTGTACAATGATAGGAGTAAATGTCCCTTCTGCTCCTGACAGCAGTGAATGCAGTCAATCTCTTTACCAACACAGTATGCAACAAACTCTGGGACTCATCATCCCCCTTGACATTCAATGGCATTACCATCACTGGATCCTCCACTATCAACATCCTTGGGGTGACCATCGATCAGAAACTGAACTGGAGTAGCCATGTAAGTGCAGTGGCTTCAAAAGCAGGACAGAGGCTGGGAATTCTCTGGCCAGTAACTCACCTCCTGACTCTCCAAAGCCTTTCCACCAACTAGAAGGCACAAGTCAGGAGTGTGATGGAATACTCTCCACTTGCCTGCATGGGTGCAGCTCCAACAACACTCAAGAAGCTCGACACCGTCCAGGTCAAAGCAGCCCGCTTGATTGGCACCCCATCCACAAACATTCACTCCCTCCACCACTGACGCACAGTGGCAGCAGTGTGTACCATCTACAAGATGCACTGCAGCAATGCACCAAGGCTCCGGAGACAGCACTTTCCAAACACGTGACCTCTACCAACTAGAAGGGCAAGGGCAGCAAATGCATGGGAACATCACCACCTGCAAGTTCCCCTCCAAGTCACACACCATCCTGACTTGGAACCATATCGCCGTTCCTTCACTGTCGCTGGCTCAAAATCCTGGAACTCCCTTCCTAACAGCACTGTGGGTGTACCTACCCCACATGGACTGCAGTGGTTCAAGAAGGCAGCTCACCACCACCTTCTCAAGGGCAATTAGGGATGGGCAATAAATGCTGGCCTGGTCAGCAATGCCCACATCCCATGAATGAATAAAAAGAAAACTCGCTTTTGGCTCCTTTCATCCAGGAGCATACAGGTACTCTTTCCCTATTACATCATGTATACTTGATACACTTGTGGTTGTTGGTGATGATTAACGTTTTGCTGCACTCTCTATGTGAATGTCCTTAAAATTTGAGTCTTTCCTTTCTGTTGTTCCTTGCCTTGTTCACTTGAGGAAGGGGGATGTGTGAAAGTGCTCTTTTAACTTAAAAACAAAAGAATTTTTCTCTGAAATTGTTGGTCCCATAACGTAATCACATTCTCAGGCACTGCACATTTCAAAGCCAGCTCTGATTTGGTTTTCAGAGAAAACCGGGCACAGTCCTTTATTTTCACTTCCCCCTCCACCCCCATAATCACCATTTAACAGTAATATTGGAACAGAATTAGGCCATTCAGCCCCTCGAGCCTGTTTGGCTATTCCCTTAGATCACGGATGATCTGCACCTCAACTTTATTTACCCACCTCCTTAATACCCTTACCGAACAAAAATCTCAGGAATGAAATTTCAATTGATATAGCATCCACATACTTTTGGGGAGAAGAATTTCAGATTTCCGCTACCCGTTGTGCAAAACATTGCAAACTGATTTCACTCATAAATGGCCCAAATCTAATTTTAAAATGTTGCCATCTTTGTTCCGGATTCCTTGCCAGAGAAAATCACTTCTCTGCATCTACCCTATTGAATCCTTTCATCATTTTCACGACTTCAATTAGATCAGCCCTCAACCTTCTAAACTCAAGGGAATAGAAAGCAAGTTCATGCAACCTGTTCTCATAATTTAACCCTTAAAGCCCCTGTATCATTTTGGTGAATCTGAACTGTCCTTCTTCCAAAGCCAACATACTTTTTCTGAAGTTCGGTGTCAAAACTGACCACAGAAGTGGCCACATGATATTTTCAACTCTTGCATGGACACAACGCAGATACCCAAGAGCTGGAGATCAAAAAAGGTGCTTGCAATACTCAAACAACACGACAAACCACAGACTCTGGCTGCAAAACAAAATATACTCTGAAAGCAGGAATGGGGGAATTTCAATGCATGCTTAACTTGTGCCCATTGCTTCCAATGCAGGCAGCATACAAAGTTCATGCTGGATGCTCATTGAAATAATTGTAGCGGGTAGACAGTGGGATGGGTGTTGTTGTATTGGGTAGACAGTGGTATGGGTACTGTTGCAGTGGGTAGACAGTGGTATGGGTACTGTTGCAATGGGTAGACAGTGGCATGGGTACTGTTGCAGTGGGTGGACAGTGGTATGGGTACTGTTGCAGTGGGTAGACAGTGGTATGGGTACTGTTGCAGTGGGTAGACAGTGGTATGGGTGCTGTTGTAGTGGATAGACAGTGGTATGGGTGCAGTTGTAGCCAGTAGACAGTGGTATGGGTGCTGTTGTAGTGGGTAGACAATGGTATGAGTGCTGTTGTAGTGGGTAGACAGTGGTATGGGTGCTGTTGTAGCGGGTAGACAGTGTTATGGGTGCTGTTGTAGTGGGTAGACAGCAGAATCGGTGCTGTTGTAGCCGGTAGACAGTGGTATGGGTGCGGTTGTAGCGGGTAGACAGTGGTATGGGTGCTGTTGTAGTGGGTGGACAGTGGTACGGTTGCTGTTGTAGCAGGTAGACAGTGGTAAGGGTGCTCTTGTAGTGGGTGGACAGTGGTATGGGTGCCGTTGATGCGGTAGAGTGTGGTATGGGTGCTGTTGTCGTGTGTAGAGAGTGGTACGGGTGCTGTTGTAGCAGGTAGACAGTGGTATGGGTGCTGTTGTAGCAGGTAGACAGTGGTATGGGTGCTGTTGTAGTGGGTAGATAGTGGTACGGGTGCTGTTTTAGTGGGTAGACAGTGGTATTGGTGCTCTTGTAGTGGGTAGACAGTGGTATGGGTGCTGTTGTAGTGGGTAGACAGTGGTATGGGTGCTGTTGTAGTGGGTAGATAGTGGTACGGGTGCTGTTGTAGTGGGTAGACAGTGGTATTGGTGCTCTTGTAGTGGGTAGACAGTGGTATTGGTGCTCTTGTAGTGGGTAGACAGTGGTATGGGTGCTGTTGTAGTGGGTAGACAGTGGTATTGGTGCTCTTGTAGTGGGTAGACAGTGGTATTGGTGCTCTTGTAGTGGGTAGACAGTGGTACTGGTGCTCTTGTAGTGGTTAGACAGTGGTACGGGTGCTGTTGTAGTGGGTAGACAGTTGTCTTGGTGCTCTTGAAGCTGGCAGAGTGTGGCATGGGTGCTGTTGTAGTGGGTATACAGTGCTATGGGTGCTGTTGAAGCCGGTAGAGTGTGGTATGGGTGCTGTTGTCGTATGTAGAGAGTGGTACGGGAGATGTTGTAGCGGGTAGTCAGTGGTATGGGTGCTGTTGTAAGCGGTAGACAGTGGTATGGGTGCTGTTGTAGTGGGTAGACAGTGGTACGGGTGCTGTTGTAGCGGGTAGACAGTGGTATGGGTGCTGTTGTAGCCAGTAGACAGTGGTACGGGTGCTGTTGTAGCGGGTAGACAGTGGTATGGGTGCTGTTGTAGTGGGTAGTCTGTGGTATGGGTGCTGTTGTAGCCAGTAGACAGTGGTATGGGTGCTGTTGTAGTGGGTAGTCTGTGGTATGGGTGGTGTTGTAGTGGGTAGACTGTGGTATGGGTGCTGTTGTGGTGGGTAGCCTGTAGTATGGGTGCTGTTGCAGCGGGTAGCTCGTGGTATGGGTGCTGTTGTAGTGGGTAGACAGTGGTACGGGTGCTGTTGTAGCCGGTAGACAGTGGTATGGGTGCTGTTGTAGCCAGTAGACAGCGGTATGGGTGCTGTTGTAGCCAGTAGACAGTGGTACGGGTGCTGTTGTAGCGGGTAGACAGTGGTATGGGTGCTGTTGTAGTGGGTAGACTGTGGTATGGGTACTGTTGTGGTGGGTAGCCTGTAGTATGGGTGCTGTTGCAGCGGGTAGCTCGTGGTATGGGTGCTGTTGTAGTGGGTAGACAGTGGTACCGGTGCTGTTGTAGCCGGTAGACAGGGTATGGGTGCTGTTGTAGTGGGTAGACAGTGGTACCGGTGCTGTTGTAGCCGGTAGACAGGGTATGGGTGCTGTTGTAGACAGTAGAGTGTGGTATGGGTGCTGTTGTAGTGGGTAGACAGTAGTATGGGTGCTGTTGTAGTGGGTAGACAGCGGTATGGGTGCTGTTGTGGCTGGTAGACAGTGGTACGGGTGCTGTTGTGGCTGGTAGACAGTGGTATGGCTGCTGCCGTAGTGGGTAGACAGTTGTATGGGTGCTGTTGTCATGGGTAGACAGTGGTATGGGTGCTGTTGTAGCGGGTAGACAGTGGTATGGGTGCTGTTGTGGCTGGTAGACAGTGGTACGGGTGCTGTTGTGGCTGGTAGACAGTTGTATGGGTGCTGTTGTAGCGGGTAGACAGTGGTATGGGTGCTGTTGTAGCCGGTAGACAGTGGTATGGGTGCTGTTGTAGTGGGTAGACAGCGGTATGGGTGCTGTTGTGGCTGGTAGACAGTTGTATGGGTGCTGTTGTAGCGGGTAGACAGTGGTATGGGTGCTGTTGTAGCCGGTAGACAGTGGTATGGGTGCTGTTGTAGTGGGTAGACAGCGGTATGGGTGCTGTTGTAGCGGGTAGACAGTGGTATGGGTGCTGTTGTAGCCGGTAGACAGTGGTATGGGTGCTGTTGTAGTGGGTAGAAAGTGGTATGGGTGCTGTTGTAGCGGGTAGACAGTGGTATGGGTGCGGTTGTAGCCGGTAGACAGTGGTATGGGTGCTGTTGTAGTGGGTAGACAGCGGTATGGGTGCTTTGAATGTTTGCACACCTGAACATGGGAGTGCAAAATCGTGGGTGGCCATCATGAGTTCAAGCTAGCCGCCTCCTGGTAAACGAGAGGTGTGTTATGGCTGAGCAGATGTTGGAAGTCATTCTAAAAGTCAGATTGACCTGAGAAAGACGAGAATTGCATAACGTGGCAGACAGCGGACTCCAAGATTTTATGGCGCTGCACTGGAGGCCTTGGTGTAGGAGGTGGAGAGAAGAAAAAGGTCATGGAGCGGTAGGGAGCCCGGGGACTGTCCAAACACACACGGAGAAGGCATTGGGAGCAGATAGCTGTGGTGGTCAGTGCCAGCAGTCTAATCCGAGGGCCTGGATGCAGTGCCGCATGTAGTTCAATGGCCTGACATGAGTGTTCAGGTCAGTAAATGTATCTTCAAATGCCATATCCCACCAACTTACCACTAGCCTCACACACTGCTCGAAGCACCACACCCTCATTCACTCACCTACCAGCAATGTCTATCAAATGCTACTCATACCTAATATTTATAACTTTACCTTGCCTCCACACACTTTGCACTGCTGCAAGCCTTGCACATGTATCTCACAGCTTGTACATACTACCAGCTTTTCAATCATGGCAGGCACATCACCCAAACACATTGCACCACACTCACTGACACTTCCCTTTCTCTTGCAGGACAAGGTGGTGCATAACCGGAGGCAGCAGCACCTAACTGGAGCAGGACTGCATTGCTGCATGTCCTTTCCCCCGTGGAGGAGACGGTGCTTGTCATAATTGGAGCAACCTCGACTGAGGACATAGTCAGCAGCAGTGCTGAAATCATTGAAGATGACAGTATCCCCACACCTAATCCTCCTCCTTCCATCCCACTTTCCCATCATCCCACAACCTCTTCTGATTTACAAGCTGCAGACAGTGTAAGCATGCACCTCTTGCTTGCCCCTCCTCCACTCACCACCCTACCCTTGTGCCTTTCTCCTTTCAGATACCCAAGGACTGTAACCTGGCCAGGCAGTGGTGGAACAGCAAGAGGTGGAGAGAAGGAAGGCAGCGATGAAAAAGGAACACCATCACTGGCTCTCACAAACACAGCCACCAGCTCAGATACTGACACCACGCGCAATAGAGAGGATGGCTTAGCTTGGCATGTGGTGAGTCATCGGGCGTAAAGTAGGTTGCAGCCAGGGCAGCAAGCAAGGGTAGCACATATGCTGCAGAGGACTCAGATGAGGACTTGGATGGGGCAGCGAACAGAAGAAGACTGATGGGTATGGGTAGAGAAATGGCAGGCCTGCCACGAAACCTGCAGTCACTGTCAAGGAGCATGGAGGAGTTCAGCACCAATTTGGCACAGAGCTTGGAGCCCAATTTTTTCAGCATAGACGTGGTGTTCAATTCCATGAGGACACTTAAAGACCCAATCATAATGCAGCATCTGCAGCGGTTCAAGAAGGTGGCTCACCACCACCTTCTCAAGGGCAATTAGGGATGGGTAAAAAATGCTGGCCTGGCCAGCGACACCTACATCCCATAAACAAATAAAACAAAATCTGATGGCAGATGTCTCACTACAGAACAAGCAGAAGCCACCCAGTGTTTTGAGTGCTGCAGTGGAAGCTCAAACTAAAGTAAGGCAAACTCAGCCTGCTGTCAGACAGGCTCAGACTTCTCCCATCAAGACTGCGGGTACCATTGTTCAAAGGGACTTGCAGGTTGTCACAGCAGTCCAGCAATCTGCCCTCCAATGTGTCGTTCGGATTGCTGAGGTGCCACCCCAGAGTAGTGGCAGTGACACTATAGAACATGAACTTGCTGTCCTCCCACCGCTGCCACTTTGCCAGTGCCCTTCCTGCTGCCTGTCGACCAGCCAGCCCAGACTGCTGCCACCCATGCTGAAATGCTGCAGTCTGAAGCTGGGCCTTCTAAGCCCAGGGCTGTTTGAGGGTGTTCTGCAAGGCCACCTGCAGGCTCCCCCAGTGAAAATCAGCAGCCTTCACGGAATATAGGCTCTAAGGGATTGCACGATGGTGATTAGTTGATATTTATATTCAATGTGGCATGATTTAATTTATAAATTTGGTCTGGAAGGTTTATTTTGTAGTGGCTTTTATTGATGTGTTCTGACAAAGTGGACAATGTGACGATCAATAACAGAGTGAAGGTAAGGTGTGGGAATGTTAGTGAAAGGGGAATTGGGGTTGACTGGTATTGCACTTGGATGACTCGATCATGAACAGCTCAGCCAGAAAGGGAGTGTTTTTCTCGCCTCCTGCCTTCCTTTTCCTCCTCCTCAGCAGTTCGCTGATGATTGCACAATGTTCAGCACCATTCGTGACTCCTCAAATACTGAAGCAGTCTGTGTAGAAATGCAGCAAGACCCGGACAATATCCAGGCTTGGGCTGATAAGTGGCAAGTAACATTCGCGCCACACAAGTGCCAGGCAATGACCATCTGCAACAAGAGAGAATCTAACCATCTCCCGTTGACATTCAATGGCATTACCATCGCTGAATCCCCCACTATCAACATCCTAGGGGCTACCATTGACCAGAAACTGAACTGGAGTAGCCATATAAATATCGTGGCTACAAGAGCAGGTCAGAGGCTAGGAATCCTGCAGCGAGTAACTCACCTCCTGACTCCCCAAAGCCTGTCCACCATCTACAAGGCACAAGTCAGGAGTGTTATGGAATACTCTCCACTTGCCTGCATGGGTGCAGCTCCAACAACACTCAAGAAGCTCAACACCATCCAGGATAAAGCAGCCCGCTTGATTGGCACCCCATCTACAAACATTCACTCCCTCCACCACCAACGCTCAGTGGCAGCAGTGTGCACCATCTACAAGATGCACTGCAGCAACGCACCAAGGCTCCTTAGACAGCACCTTCCAAACCCGCAACCTCTACCACCTACAAGGACACGGGCAGCAAATGCATGGGAACACCACCATCTGCAAGTTCCCCTCCACTGTCACTGGGTCAAAATCCTGGAACTCCCTTCCTAACAGCACTGTGGGTGTACCTACCCCACATGGACTGCAGCCGTTCAAGAAGGCAGCTCACCACCACCTTCTCAAGGGCAATTAGGGTTGGGCAATAAATGCTGGCCTAGCCAGTGACGCCCATGAATGAATAAAAAAAAGGCTGCTCGCCCTATAACTGGTGGTGGGCTGTGCCCTTATGATGGTGAGTTTGTGCAGCATGCAGCAGATCACCACAATTATCGATACATAGTCTGCTGAGCACTGCAGAGCAGACACAGCAGTGTTGCTTAAGCACCCCAATGGTCTGCTGCATCACATTTGGTGAGGCATGACTTTTGTTACATGCATGCTGTCCACATGTGCATGGGTTGTCAAAGGATATCCTTTGTTGCCCAGTAGCCACTCTGTGGTTTGTTTTGGTGGCTCAAATGCAGCTGGCACAATGAACTGGTGCAGAATGAAGGCATCACGACTGCTGCCAGGATTCTGGGCATTGACCAAAATGATTTGCTGTGTATGATCACATGCCAGCTGGACATTGAGAGAGTGGAATCCCTTTTGGTTGCGGTACATCTCAGAGTTGACATGTGGCACCTGCAAAGCAGTGCATGTGCAGTCAATGACAACCTCCACCATGAGGAAGCCTGCAATCCATGCGATGTTGTGTACTCACTCTGCCTGCTTCTCTCTGGCAAGAGAGAACAAAATATATTCAGCTGTCTTGAAATACAGAGCCTCAGTGACTTCCCTTGTGCAACCCTGGAAGAGAACTGGGAGATGTTGCCTGCTGCAGCCTTGAAGGAACGAGACACATAAACGTTTATGGCTGTGGTCACCTTCACAGCCATTGGCAATGCTGTCCTTGCCCTGCTCTGTGGCTGCAGTCGTGACTTCAGCAGGTGGCAGATTTCATGAAGGACGCTTGCTGAGGTTCAGGTAGGAGAATTGTTCCCTGAACACCCTGGGCAGGTTTGGCCTACTGCTGAGAGCCTTCTCCTCCTCCTCCTCCCTCTTCTAGCAACTTGTCCTGCTCTGTGTCATGTCTGCTCACTCTCCCTGTCATGCTGTGGGCCAAAGGGAATACAAACAATTGCACACATGTCTTGGAGCAAGCGGTTTGTGCAGAATACTTGAACTCAGGACACAGTTCGTCAGCATGTAGACTTCAGCAACTTTAACTCTGGAAACCAGCAAACACTTCTCCAATCGCAGCAAGAGCTAATAGAAATCAATCAGCAGCTAACCTGAAAGTAGCTGATGACCACTGAAAATAGCCTTGGTGGGGTCCTTCCTGCTGCTGAATGCATATTCAACTGGGTGAGGTTAAGAGAGGGTGTTAACTGGAGCGCGAGCTCCAAAATGACAGCACTGGTGTCAAATTAGCATTACCCACTGACTGACATCATAATCTTCCTACTCTGCAGATTTCCAGCAGCTGCTCCCTGTGCACTAACGCCCTCACCAAAATACCATCTGGTACGGTTAGCACCAGAAGCGTGTGCCCGCATCATTTTGGAGGCAGAACAACGCTCGTGGCACCAAAAAACTAGATGTTATGGAAGCTAATTTCACAGCTTGACTCTGCAGAATTATTACCCAAATCCTTAAACGGCTCAACCTACAATGAGCAGATGATAATGGGTAGAATAATGGCAATAATGGAAGGGCAGCTAGGTGATGAACAAGCTGGGTATTTGCTCAGCACATTCATTCCATCCCAGAGACTTGAGCACATAATCGAGGCAGACACTCCAGTGCAGCATTGAGAAGGCCTTTTGGAAAAGATATTAAAGGTGAATGTAGAAGATTCCATGGCACTCTTCAAAGAACAGTTGTGAGCTTTCTCTCCCAGAGTCCTGGCCAAAATGTATCCTCAATAGCATCAAATCAGTTTTTTTAAAATGTATTCACAGGATGTGGGCATTATTGGCAAGGTTGACGTGTATTGTCCATCCCTAATTACCCTGAAGAAGATGGTAGTGAGCTGCCTCTTGAACTACTGGAGTCCATGCAGTGAAGGTACTTCCACAGTGCTGTTAGGCAGGGAGTTCCATCTTTTGAACCAACGACGATGAACGAATGGCCATATATTTCCAAGTCAGGATGATATGTGATTGGAGGGATCTTATAAGTGGTGGCGTTCCCATGTGACTTCTGTATTTGTTCTTCTAGGTGCTAGAAGGTGCGGTATTGGGAGGCGCTGTTGAAGAAGTCTTGGCTGAATTGCTGCAGTGTATTGCACAGTGTGGCTTTCGAGCAGAGAGATCGACTATTGACATGCTGTTCTCCCTTTGTCAGCTACAGGAGAAATGCCGCAAACAACAGATGCCCCTCTACATTGCTTTCATTGATCTCATCAAAGCCTTTGACCTCGTCAGGAGACGTGGTCTCTTCAGACTACTAGAAAAGATCGGATGCCCACCAAAGCTACTAAGTATCATCACCTCATTTCATGACAATATGAAAGGCACAATTCAACATGGTGGCTCCTCATCAGAGCCCTTTCCTATCCTGAGTGGCGTGAAACAGGGCTGGGTTCTCGCACCCACACTTTTTGGGATTTTCTTCTCCCTGCTGCTCTCACATGCATTCAAGTCTTCAGAAGAAGGAATTTTCCTCCACACACGATCAGGTGGCAGGTTGTTCAACCTTGCCCGTCTAAGAACGAAGACCAAAGTACGGAAAGTCCTCATCAGGGTACTCCTCTTTGCTGATGATGCTGCATTAACATCCCACGTTGAAGAGTGCCTGCAGAGTCTCATCGACAGGTTTGCGGCTGCCTGCAACGAATTTGGCCTAACCATCAGCCTCAAGACAACGAACATCATGGGACAGGACGTCAGAAATGCTCCATCCATCAATATCGGCAACCACGCTCTGGAAGTGGTTCAAGAGTTCACCTACCTAGGCTCAACTATCACCAGTAACCTGTCTCTCGATGCAGAAATCAACAAGCGCATGGGAAAGGCTTCCAATGCTATGTCCAGACTGGCCAAGAGAGTGTGGGAAAATGGCGCACTGACACGGAACACAAAAGTCCGAGTGTATCAAGCCTGTGTCCTCAGTACCTTGCTCTACAGCAGCGAGGCCTGGACAACGTATGTCAGCCAAGAGCAACGTCTCAATTCATTCCATCTTCGCTGCCTCCAGAGAATCCTTGGCATCAGGTGGCAGGACCGCATCTCCAACACAGAAGTCCTCGAGGCGGCCAACATCCCCAGCTTGTACACACTACTGAGTCAGCGGCGCTTGAGATGGCTTGGCCATGTGAACCGCATGGAAGATGGCAGGATCCCCAAAGACACATTGTACAGCGAGCTCGCCACTGGTACCAGACCCACCGGCCGTCCATGTCTCCGTTTTAAAGACGTCTGCAAACGCGACATGAAGTCCTGTAACATTGATCACAAGTCGTGGGAGTCAGTTGCCAGTGATCGCCAGAGCTGGCGGGCAGCCATAAAGGCGGGGCTAAAGTGTGGCGAGTCGAAGAGACTCAGCAGTTGGCAGGAAAAAGGACAGAAGCGCAAGGGGAGAGCCAACTGTGTAACAGCCCCGACAACCAATTTTTTCTGCAGCACCTGTGGAAGAGCCTGTCACTATAGAATTGGCCTTTATAGCCACTCCAGGCGCTGCTTCACAAACCACTGACCACCTCCAGGCGCTTATCCATTGTCTCTCGAGATAAGGAGGCCAAAGAAGAAGAAGATCTTCCAGATGGTACACACTGCTGCCATGGCGTGCTGACGGTAGAGGGAATGGATGTTTAATGTTGTGGAGCTTCTTGAGTGTTGTTGGAGCTGCACCCATCCAGGCAAGTGGAGAGTATTCCCTCACACTCCTGACTTGTGCCTTGTAGATGTTGGAAAGGTTTTGCAGAATCAGGAGGTAAATCATACGACACAAAATACCCAGCATCTGACCTGCTCCTGTAGTCACAGTATTTGTGTAGCTGGTCTAGTCAGGTTTCTGGTCAATGGTGAAACCATCTCCCCCACCCCCAGCCACCTCCCCCCACCCCACCCACCCCTTCAGGATGTTGATGGTGGGATATTCAATGATGACAATGCCATTGAATATTAAGGTAGGATGGTTAAACTTTCTCTTAGAACCATAGAAAAATAATGGCACAGAAATAATCAGCTCATTGTGTCCATGCGGGCTGAAAAAACTAGCTGCCCAGAGCAATCCTCTCTCCAGAGCAATCTAATCCCACCTTCCAGCACCTGGACCAATAGGCTTGCAGGTTACAGCACTCCAGATGCAGGTCCAGGTACCTTTTAAATGAGTTGAGGATTTCTGCCTCCACCACCACTCTGGGCAGGGAATTCCAGACAGCCACCACCCTCTGGGAGAAAAAATTTTTCCTCATGTCCCCTCTAATCCTTCTACCAATCACCTTAAATTTGTGCGCCCTGGTCATTGACCTCTCTGCTAGGGGAAACAGGTCATTCCTGTCTACTCTATCTAGGCCCCTCATAACTTTGTATACCTCCATTAAGTCAACCCTCGGCCTCCTCTGTCCTAAGGAAAACAGCCCTAGTCTATCCAATCTTTCCTCATAGCTACAACTTTCAAGCCTGGCAACATTCTTGTAAATCTCCTCTGTACTCTCTCCAGAGCAATGGGTGAATTTAATCTGCATATAGATTGGGCAAATCAAATTAGTCACAATACTGTAGAGGAGGAATTCTTGGAGTGTATACGGGATGGTTTTCTGGACCAATACGTTGAGGAACCAACTAGAGAACAGGCCATAAAAACAAGAAATGCTGGAAATACTCAGCAGGTCTGGCAGCATCTGTGGAGAGAGAAGCAGAGTTAACGTTTCAGGTCAGTGACCCTTCTTCAGAACTGGCAAATATTAGAAATCTGAAAGGTTATAAGCAAGTAAAGCGGGGGGTGGGGCAAGAGATAACAAAGGAGAAGGTGTAGATAGGACAAGTTCACATAATAGCTGACCAGGAGGCATTAGAGCAAAGGCAAACAATATGTTAATGGTGTGTTGAAAGACAAAGCATTAGTACAGATAGGGTGTTAACGGACTGAAAATTGAACAGCGGTAAGTACAAACATGGAAAAAACAGTGGGTAAGCAAACTAAACAAACTAAGATGAAATAAAATAAAGTAAACACAAAAAAATATATAAAAAAGAAAAAAGAACTAAAAATAAAAGTAAAATGCCCGTCATGTTCTGAAATTACTGAACTCAATGTTCAGTCCGGCAGGCTGTAGTGTGCCTAATCGGTAGATGAGATGCTGTTCCTCGAGCTTGCGTTGATGTTCACTGGAACACTGCAGCAATCCCAGGACAGAGATGTGAGCATGAGAGCAGGGGGCTGTGTTGAAATGGCAAGCAACCGGAAGCTCAGGGTCCTGCTTGCGGACTGAGCGGAGATGTTCCGCAAAGCGGTCACCCAGTCTGCGCTTGGTCTCCCCAACGTAGAGGAGACCACATTGTGAGCAGCGAATACAGTATACTACATTGAAAGAAGTACAAGTAAATCGCTGCTTCACCTGAAAGGAGTGTTTGGGGCCTGGGATAGTGAGGAGAGAGGAGGTAAATGGGCAGGTATTACACCTCCTGCGATTGCAGGGGAAGGTGCTATGGGACGGGGACGAGGTGGTGGGGGTAACGGAGGAGTGGACCAGGGTGTCGCGGAGGGAACGATCCCTTCGGAATGCTGATAGGGGAAGGGAGGAGAAGATGCATTTGGTAGCATCACGCTGGAGGTGGCGAAAGTGGCGGAGGATGATCCTTTGGATATGGAAGCTGATGGGGTGGAAAGTGAAGACAAGGGGAACCCTGTCACGGTTCTGGGAGGGAGGGGAAGGGGTGAGGGCAGAGGTGCGGGAAATGGGCCGGACACGGTTGAGGGCCCTGTCAACGACAGTGGGGGGGGGGGGGAATTCTCGGTTGAGGGAAAGGAAGACATATCAGAAGCGTTGTCATGGAAGGTAGCATCATCACAGCAGATGCGTCGGAGACGGAGAAACTGGGAGAATGGAATGGAGTCCTTACAGGAGGTAGGGTGTGAAGAAGTGTAGTCAAGGTAGCTGTGGGAGTCAGTGTGCTTATAATAGATATTAGTAGACAACCTATCCCCAGAGATGGAGACAGAGAAGTCGAGGAAGGGAAGGGAAGTGTCAGAGATGGACCATGTAAAGGTGAGAGAAGGGTGGAAATTAGAAGCAAAGTTGATAAAGTTTTCCAGTTCAGGGCGGGAGCAGGAAACAGCACCGATACAGTCATCAATGTACCGGAAAAAGAGTTGGGGGAGGGGGCCTGAGTAGGATTGGAACAAGGAATGTTCGACATGGGTGGCGCAGTGGTTAGCACCGCAGCCTCACTGCTCCAGCGACTCGGGTTCGGTTCTGGGTACTGCCTGTGCAGAGTTTGCAAGTTCTCCCTGTGACCACGTGGGTTTCCTGCGGGTGCTCTGGTTTCCTCCCACATGCCAAAGACTTGCGGGTTGATAGGCAAATTGGCCATTGTAAGAATTGCCCCTTGTGTAGGTCGGTGGTAGGAGAATTGAGAGAAGGTGGGGATGTGAGAGGGAAAATGGGATTAATGCAGGATTAGTATAAATGGGTGGTTGATGGTTGGCACAGACGCGGTGGGCCGAAGGGCCTGTTTCAGTGCTGTATCTCTCTATGACTCTATATCTCACAAAAAGACAGGCACAACTGGGTACCCATAGCAACACCTTTTACTTGAAGGAAGTGAGTGGAGTTGAAGGAGAAGTTGTTCAATGTGAGAACAAGTTCAGCCAGGCGGAGGAGGGTGGTGGTGGATGGGGACTGGTTGGGCCTCTGTTCAAGGAAGAAGCGGAGAGCCCTCAAACCATCCTGGTGGGGGATGGAGGTGTAGAGAGATTGGACGTCCGTAGTGAAGAGGAGGCGGTTGGGGGTCAGGAAACTGGAAATTGTCAAAATGATGTAGGGCGTCAGAAGAGTCACGGATGTAGGTGGGAAGAAAATGGACCAGCGGGGAACAGATAGAGTCAAGATAGGAAGAAATAAGTTCAGTGGGGCAGGAGCAGGCTGACACAATGGGTCTGCCGGGACAGTCCTGTTTGTGGATTTTGGGAAGGAGGTAGAAGCGGGCTGTCCGGGTTTGTGGGACTATGAGGTTGGAAGCTGTAGAGGGAAGATCTCCAGAGGAGATGAGGTCAGTGACAGTCCTTTGGACGGTGGCTTGATGGTCGGTGGTGGGGTCATGGTCCAGAGGGAGGTAGGAAGAAGTGTCTGTGAGTTGGCGTTGAGCTTCTGCAAGGTAGAGGTCGGTACGCCATACAACAACAGCACCATCCTTGTCTGCAGATTTGATGACCATGTTGGGGTTAGACCTGAGAGAACGGAGTGCCTCAAGTTCAGAGGGGGACAGGTTAGAGTGAGTGAGGGGGGCAGAGAAATTGAGACGACCAATGTCTCGCCGATAGTTTTCAATGAAAAGATCAAGAGCGGGTAAGAGGCCAGGGGGAGGGGTCCAGGTAGAGGGAGAATGCTGGAGGCGGGTGAATGGGTCTGCTGGTCGAAGAAGTGAGCCCGGAGGCGGAGGTGACGGAAGAAGAGCTCAACGTCATGCCGAGCACGAAATTCATTGAGGTGGGGACGTAAGGGAATAAGGCTGAGACCTTTGCTGAGTACAGAACGTTCAGGGTCAGAGAGGGGGAGGTCAGAAGGTATAGTGAATACACGGCAAGGGGTCAGAGGGAAGTGAACGCGAAGAAGGATCTAGAGGGGAATTAGTCCCCATCAGCTGCTGGAGCTTGTGTTCCTTGACATCTGAAAGGAAGAAAAAAAGTTTTTTGTTAATGCGTCGGATGAGACGAAAGATGAGATGAAACTGCAGAGTAGAACAGCTTTGAGATAAGATGAGGCGGTGCTGCTGGAGAGAGAGGTCCAGTGTGTGCATGTGGCGGCGAAAGGCACTGAGTGTGGATCTCAGGATGCGGCGAGAGTAGCAGTCCGAGGAACGTTGTATTTCTCGGAGATACCTGTAATCCTGGGTGGATTCAAAACATGATGGGTGAAACTTCAGTTGGAATCCACGTGGAATAAGTCGGAGCTGGAGACAGTCATTGAGGAAGGAGATGTGGCTGTGAAAACGAGTTTTGGTAGAAACTTTATCAAACACCAGGAGGGAAATAGAAAGCAATGAAGGTGAACAAGATAGAAAAGACAAATGAAAATCCCGTCGGAGAGAAGAGCAGAACTTCTTCAAGGTAGGCATTCCTGGAAGACAAGTGGCAGTGAATTAAACACTAAAATAAAAGCAAAATACTGCGGATGCTGGAAATCTGAAATAAAAACATAAAAAATAGAGAACAGGCCATGCTAGACTGAGTATTGTGTAATGAGAGAGGAATAATTGACAATCTAGTGGTGCGAGACCCCTTGGGGATGAGTGACCATAATATGATAGAATTTTTCATCAAGATGGAGAGTGACGTAGTTGATTCTGAGACTAGGGTCCTGAATCTTAGTAAAGGAAATTACAAAGGTATGAGGCGCGAGTTGGCTATGAAGGATTGGGAAACGTTACTTAAAGGGATGACGGTGGATAGGCAATGGCAAACATTTAAAGAGCACATGGATGAACTGCAACAATTGTTTATCCCTATCTGGTGCAAAAGTAAAATGAGAAAGGTAGCCAAACCATGGCTTACAAGGGAAATTAGAAATAGCATTAGATCCAAGGAAGAGGCATATAAATTTCGCAGAAAAAACAACAGACCCAAGGATTGGGAGCAGTTTAGAATTCAGCAAAGGAGGACCAAGGGATTGATTAAGAAGGGGAAAATAGAGTACGAGCAAGCTTGCGGGGAACATAAAAACTGACTGTAAAAGTTTCTATAGGTATGTGAAGAGAAAAAGATTGGTGAAGACAAATGTAGGTCCCTCACAGTCAGAAACAGGGGAATTTATTATGGGGAACAAAGAAATGGCTGACCAACTAAATGCATACTTTGGTTCTGTCTTCACAAAGGAGGAAACAAATTTCATACCAGAAATGCTGGGAAACACAGGGCTTAGTGAGAGAGAGGAACTGAAGGAAATCAGTATTAGTAGAGAAATGGTGTTGGGGAAATTGATGGGATTGAAGGCCGATAAATCCCCAAGGCCTGATGGTCTGCATCCCAGAGTACTTAAGGAAGTGGCCCTAGAAATAATGGATGCATTGGTGGTCATCTTCCAAGATTCTAGAGGCTCTGGAACAGTTCCTACAGATTGGAGGGTAGTTAACGTAACCCCACTATTTAAAAAGTGAGGTAGAGAGAAAGCAGGGAACTATGGACCAGTCAGCCAGACATCGGTAGTGGGGAAAATTCTAGAGTCCATTATCAAAGATTTTATAGCAGAGCACTTGGAGAACGGTGGTAGAATCGGACAGAGTCAGCATGGATTTACGAAAGGGAAATCATGCTTGACAAATCTACTAGAATTCTTTGAGGATGTAACTAGTAGAGTTGATGAGGGGGAGCCAGTGGATGTGGTTTATTTGGACTTTCAGAAGACTTTTGACAAAGTCCCACATAAGAGATTAGTGTGTAAAATTAAAGCACATGGGATTGGGGGTAGTGTATTGCGATGGATAAAAATTTGGTTGGCAGACAGGAAACAAAGAGTAGGGATAAATGGGTCTTTTTCCGAATGGCTGGCAGTGACTAGTGGGGTACCACAGGGATCGGTGCTAGGACCTCAGCTATTCACAATATATATTAATGATTTAGACGAGGGAACTAAATGTAATATCTCCAAGTGTGCAAATGACACAAAACTGGGTGGGCGGGTGAGTTGTGAAGAGGATGCAGAGAGGCTTCAGGGTGATTTGGACAAGTTGAGTGAGTGGGCTAATGCATGGCAGATGCAGTATAATATGGATAAATATGAGGTTATCCACTTTGGTAGCAAAAACAGGAAGGCAGATTATTATCTGAACGGCTATAAACTGAGAGAGGGGAATATGCAGCGAGACCTGGGTGTTCCTGTACACCAGTTGCTGAAGGTAAGCATGCAGGTGCAACAGGTGGTAAAAAAGGCAAACAATATGTTGGCCTTCATAGCGAGAGGATTCGAGTACAGAAGCAGGGATGTCTTGCTGCAATTATACAGGGCCTTGGTGAGGCCACACCTGGAATATTGTGTGCAGTTTTGGTCTCTTTATCTGAGGAAGGATGTTCTTGCTATAGAGGGAGTGCAGCGAAGATTTATCAGACTGATTCCTGGGATGGTGGGACTGACGTATGAGGAGAGATTGAGTTGGTTAGGATTATATTCGCTGGAGTTCAGAAGAGTGAGGGGGGATCTCATAGAAACCTATAAAATTCTAACAGGACTTGACAGGGTAGGTGCAGGAAGGATATTCCCGATGGTGGGGGAGTCCAGAACTAGGGGTCATAGTCTAAAATACAGGGTATACCTTTCAGGACTGAGACGAGGAGAAATTTCTTCACCCAGACAGTGGTGAGCCTGTGGAATTGGCTACCACAGAAAGCAGTTGAGATCAAAACATTGTATGTTTTCAAGAAGGAGTTCGATAAAGCTCTTGGCTCTAAAGGGATCAAAGGATATGGGGTGAAAGCGGGAACAGGTTACTGAGTTGGATGGTCAGCCATGATCATAATGAATGGCTGAGCAGGCTCGAAGGGCCGAATGGCCTACTGCTCCTATTTTCTGTTTCTATGTCCTTCCTGTAATGTGGTGATCAGGTGTACTCAATACTCCAGCTGTGGCCTAACCAGCGTTTTATACTGTTCCAGCATTACATCCCTGCTTTCGCATTCTGTACCTCGGCCAATAAAGGAAAGCATTCCATATGCCTTCTTCACCACTCTATCTACCTGTCCTGCCACCTTGAGAAACCTGTGGATATGCACTCCATGGTGTCACACTTCTCTTACCCCTCTCAATATCCTCCCATTTATTGTGTATTCCCTCGCTTTGTTTTCTCTCCCCAAATGCATTACCTCACACTTTTCTGGATTGAATTCCATTTGCCACTTTTCTGTCCACTCAAACAAACCATTGATATAATTCTGGATTCTACAGCTATCCTCTTCACTATCAACTACACGGCCAATTTTTGTGTCATCAGCAAATTTCCCAATCATACCTCCCACATTTAAGTCCAAATCATTAATATATACCACAAACAGCAAGGGACCCAACACTGAGCCCTGTGGAACGCCACTGGAAACCGCTTTCCATTCACAAAAACATCTGTCAACTACTACCCTTTGTTTCCTGTCACTGAGCCAATTTTGGATCCAACCTGCCACATTCCCCTGTATCCCATGGGCTTTCATTTTAATGACCAGTTTTCCATGTGGGACCTTGTGAAATACCTTACTAAAATCCATGTAGACCACAGCCACTGTACTACCCTCATCAATCTTCCTTGTTACTACCTCAAAAAACTCAATTAAGTTAGTAAGACATGACCTTCCTTTAACAAATCCATGCTGACAATCCCTGATTAATCCGTGCCTTTCTAAGTGGCAGTTTATCCTGTCCCTCAGAATTGATTCTAATAATTTACCCACCATTGAGGTCAGACTGACCAGCCTATAATTATTTTTCATTTATATAATTCTCTTGTTGGAGATGGCTATTGTCTGGCACTTAGGTGGCATGCCTGTTACTTGTCACTTATCAGCCCAAGCCTGAATGATACGAAAATTGGTGGTGTCGTAAATAGTGAGGAGGAAAGCCTTAGATTAAAGGATGATATAGATGGGCTGGTAAGATGGGCGGAGCAGTGGAAAATGGAATTTAATCAAGTGTGAGGTGATGCATTTTGTGAGGACTAACAAGGCAAGGGAATATACAATAGTTGGTAGGACCCTAAGAAGTACAGAGGGTCAGAGGGAGCTTGGTGCACTTGTCCATAGATCACTGAAGGTAGCAGCACAGGTAGATAAGGTGGTCAGGAAGGCATATGGGATACTTGCCTTTATTCGCCGAAGCATAGAATATAAGAACAGGGAGATTATGACGGAGCTATATAAAATGCTAGCTAGGCCACAGCTGGAGTACTGTGTACAGTTCTGGTCACCACACTATAGGAAGGATGTGATTGCACTGGAGAGGCTGCAGAGGAGATTCACCAGGATGTTGCCTCGGCTGGAACATTTCAGCTATGAAAAGAGACTGAAAAGGCTCGGGTTGTTTTCCTTAGAGCAGAGAAAGCTGAGGGGGTACATGATTGAGGTATACAAAATTATGAGGGGCATTGACAGGTTATATAGGAAGAAACCTTTTTCCTTAGTGGAGGGGTCAACAACCAGGGGCATAGATTTAAGGTAAGGGGCAGAAGGTTTAGAGTGGATTTGAGGGGAAAAAATTTCATTCAGAGGGTGATTGGAATCTGGAATGCACTGCCTGAAGAGATGGTAGAAACAGGAACCCTCACAACATTTAAGGAATACTTTGATGATCACTTGAAACGCCATAACATACAAGGCTATGGGCCAAGTGCTGGAAAATGGGATTAGAATAGTTAGGTGCTTGATGGCCAGCCCAGACACGATGGGCTGAGGGGCCTGTTTCTGTGCTGTATAACTCTATGACTATATGAATGTTGCCCAGGTTTTGCATGGACTGCTTTAGTATCTGAAGAGTCGTGAATGGTACTGAACACTGCTATCATCACTGACAATCCCCACTTCTAAGTTTATGATGGTGGGAAGGTCATTGATGAAGTAGCAGAGGAACTCCTGCAGCAACGTCCTGGGGCTGAGATGATTGGTCTCCAACAACCACAACCATCTTCCTTTGTGCTAAGTATGACTCCAACCAGTGAAGAGTTTTCCCCCCGATTCCCATTGACTTCAATTTTGCTAGGACTCCGTGATGCCACACTCATTCAGATGCTGCCTTGATGTCAAGGGCAGTCACTCTCACCTCATCTCAGGAATTTAACTCCTTTAACCATTGTCATGGGAGTGGTTTTTTTCTGTTAAAAACGAAGGGATCTGTGTGCCTTTAAGACTGAGAGGTGTTTTTCTTTCTGGGATCATGAACTAGTTACAGTGAGTGCGAGCTGCAAGCCTAATCCTAGGCAATAGCAAGAGAGATGAGGTCACATGCCATATTATATCAGTTGACTGTGTGTAAAGACTGGCTACAACCAGTTTGATCTGGCAGACCAGAGAAGCGTCCTCTCCTTGAAGGAAGGATTTGTCTCTCTCAGCAGAAAATCTACATTGGCCTACAGGCTGTGTTTCACTTAAAGAGAAAAAGACCCCTGGAAAGGGATCTTTGCATTGTTGGACGTAGCAAATTCCTTTTAACTTCCAGTCTCTGAGAAGTCTCTGCCTCAGGAGTGACTTCTGTTGCCTTTTGTGTTTCTAGGAGTTCTGAAATTCTCCGGAAAGTTTCCACTTTTAGACTGCTAATCCAAAATCCAAATAAACCTGTTGCTATACTCTTTGTTGAAAGACCTGTGTGATGCCTGCTGCAGCTGAACTGCCTTGGACGTCTATCCATTGCAGACTGCTCATCAAACTCGCCTGGAGATTTTGAGTGGCATCTGACTATTCGACTCTAGGACACCTGACCTCTCCGGGAAAGTAACCTACCAGAACTTACAAACCAGTTACTTTTTTATTATTCATAAGAAACAGCTCTAATTTAAAACATCATTTTTAAGACTGGTTAACCATTGGTTTTTGAATGTGTATGCATGAGGGTTAGGAGGAATAAGAAGTTAAAAAGTCTCTTCATAGATTCATTTCAATATTGTTTAAGATTTAGTTTATAAATATATAGTTAATTTGTTGTTGTTGAAAGAGACCTGGTTGGTGTGTTTTATTCTGCGGATTAATAAGTGTTTAATTTGGCTAATTTCCAGTAGGTGGGAAACTTTAATAATATGCCGATGGGGCGGTAATTGGCTCGATATAATTTTTCCTGCTTTTTGTGGACAGGACATACCTGGGCAATTTTCCACTTTATCTAGTAGATGCCACTGGAATAGCTTGGCTAGAGGCACAGCTAGTTGTTGAACGCAAGTCTTCAGCCCCTACCTTTGCTGTGTTCAGTGTGCTCAGCAGTCTTTTGATAACATGTGAAGAGAATTGAATTGGCTGCGGACTGGCTTCTGTGATTGTCGGGACCTCAGTAAGGCATTGACTAGCCATTGACTAGCCATTTACTTCATTGCTGTTTGTGGGTCCTTGCTGTGTGTAAATTGACTGCCATGTTTGTCTCCACAACAATAACTACATTTCAAAATTACTTCATTAACTGTGAATTACTTTGGGATGCTGTGAGGATGTTAAAAGCAATATGCGATTCCTTTCCTTTTAGTATAATGCATGTTTCATCCAGCATAACACCTCCGAGGTAAAAGCTGAAAGCACATTCCCCACAGCATAAATAAACATTTTCGAGGTTCAAATGGAAGAAAAGTACATCAAAAAATTCAAGTTTAGCTTTTATCATAAGTGCAACACCCATCTGAAGCTGGAAGAGGGAAACATAAAAATCTGTTTTTTTTTTAAAAATGTCTTTCAGAAACATGTTAAGTAGTCAATTTATAGTCTGCCTACACTAATTTGCAAGTAAATAGAAAAGACCGTAAGAAAGCAATTCCTGAATATCATCCAGGAAAAAGATAAACTGGTAATTAAACTGAAAACATGATAAAGTACTGGGTAAACAATTGAAATATGGTGGCAGGCTAGACAGCATAGCTTTTCTGGGACAGAACGGAGATGGAAATTGGCTCCTGTGCACTTTGTTCGTGCAGCCAGAGGCACCAACTGAATATCTGGGGAACACGATGAGACTGACCTCTCATTTAAGATGTTTAGCATGATACAGGTTCAATGTTTCAGGTGCAATTAATAGGTTATTTATAGTAGGAACGCATCATTCAGCTCCTGCATGGTAGAAAAATAGTGCAATTCCAAAAAAAACAAGTCTTTGGAAGCCAATGAGAAGGCTGACACTTCACTCTACGTCACCATAAATCACTGCCCTGTCCAGACACTTCACCTTTCAGTTCAAAAAATGCTACCAACTTTTACAAGTGAAAAATATCAAAGTATATTATGGGTGGCACAGTGGTTAGCACCGCAGCCTCACAGCTCCAGGGACCCGGGTTCGATTCTGGGTACTGCCTGTGCGGAGTTTGCAAGTTCTCCCTGTGTCTGCGTGGGTTTTCGCCGGGTGTTCCGGTTTCCTCCCACATCCAAAGATTTGCAGGTGATAGGTAAATTGGCCATTGTAAATTGCCCCTAATGTAGGGAGGTGATAGGGAATATGGGATTACTGTAGGGTTAGTATAAATGGGTGGCTGTTGGTCGGCACAGACTTGGTGGGCCGAAGGGCCTGTGTTGCATCTCTAAATAAATAAAAATATTCAGAACTCCAGTTGTTTAAATGGGTTTGCAGTGTGTCAGTGATTTTGGTCATATATCACTGCAAATATGCCCCTGTTGCTGGCAGCATTGATAAACATGGATGAGAAGTGAACATGGCTGGTGCCAACGTGACTGGCTGGAGATATCCATCTCCTTGTGCATTCTCGCCGCCACATGTACTGTGGTAGACTTAGTCACGTTAATCATTATGGGACTTCCCTAAGTATAAAATATGTTTTGGTGATTTAGAAGGAAGACGTTTTAACTGTTAAAGCTGCTCTGAACATATTGGTACATTTGCACATTCGCCCTCAAAGCAACTGAATTTCACCAATTTTTATTTAATCAAAAACAAATGGTCTTCCTCCATTAACCAAGATGACATCAGTTGCCCTCCTGAAACCTTGAGAAGGCATTTTGTAAAACCTGAGTTACTTTTGCTTTTAAATCCAAGGGTGAAACCAAAGATATTAATTTTTGTAATCAGAAAGTTTAAAAAAAAGGAAATAGCCTTGGTGATATGCCAAGCATGCAGGTGCAGCAGGCAGTTAAGAAGGCAAATGTTATGTTGGCCTTCATAGCGAGAGGATTCGAGTACAGGAGCAAGGATGTCTTGCTGCAATTATACAAGGCCTTGGTGAGACCACCTCTGGAGTATTGTGTGCAGTTTTGGTCCCGTTATCTGATGAAGGATGTTCTTGCTACGGAGGGAGTGCAGCGAAGGTTCACCAGACTGATTCCTGGGATGGCAGGACTGACGTATGAAGGAGATTGGGTCAATTAGGCTTGGATTCACTAGAGTTTAGAAGAATGAGAGGGGATCTCATAGAAACCTACAAAATTCTAACAGGACTGGACAGACTAGATGGAGGAAGAATATTCCTGATGGCGGGGAGTCCAGAACCAGGGCTCACAGTCTAAGGATAAGGGGTAGGCCATTTAGGACTGAGATGAGGAGGGATTTCTTCACCCAGAGAGTGGTGAACCTGTGGAATTCTCTACCACAGAAAGCAGTTGAGGTCAAATCATTAAATATATTCAAGAAAGAGTTAGATATAGTTCTTAGAGCTAATGGGATCAAGGGATACAGGAACAGGTTACTGAGTTTGGATGGTCAGCCATGATTGTATTGAATGGCGGAGCAGGCTCGAAGGGCCGAATGGCCTACTCCTGCTCCTATTTTCTCTACATTTTTATGTGATCCCTGGCAGCAACGTTAATAAAATTTGGCTCAGTTCTGTGCAAATATGCAATGGCAATGCTTAGTTGAGGGCCATCATGGTATAAAGAAATACAGTGTGAATTCTACTAACCATGATTGAAAAAAATTAAATTGTTCATGAAATAGAGTTATGAATTAAATTATGAAGTTGTCCAATTAATAACAGACATTTTTTCTGGTGCTTGAATCAGCAAACAACCATGATAAGGTTGCAAAGTTGACTTTATCATGGCTGCCTGGTGGCCAAGCACCAGAAAAATGTCTGTGGCATGATTGACTTTAATGGCCAAGCAGAGAGTTTTTTTTATTCTTTCATGGGATGTAGGCATCACTGGCAAGGCCTGTGACACCTGAGTGGCTTGCTAAGCCATTGCTGTGGGTCTGGAGTCACATGTAGGCCAGACCAGGCAAAGAATTCCTTCCCGAAAGAACATTAGCGAATCAGATGGGTTTTACAACAACTGATGACAGTCCATTAGAGAATAGCTTTCATTTTTAAAAAATTAATTAATTGAATTTCTTAATTAAGAGAATTTAAATTCCACCAGCTGCTATGGTGGGATTTGAACCCATGTCCCCAGGGCATCAGCATGGGCCTCTGGATTACTAGTTCAGTGACATTACCACTGTCACCATTGCCCCAGAGATGAAGCTACATAAATGCTTAGAAAGGTCATTTGCAGTCAGTCAATGCAAGAAACTTATATTTCCTAGACAACTCCACCTGATAAACTCATGCTTGTAATCAGTTTCGTCATCATCTGTTATAATTCCTCAATTTCTACCACTGAAAGTCAATTTCAGGTGTTGGGAGACCTTTGTGCTCTTGCTTGTATTAGAGACCACAGTGTCTGCAAAAACTAAACGGTACAGTGTAACATTTCCCACAAACATGTCAATTGCTGAAGAACTTGTTCAAGAAGCAACAAGTCAGCAATTTTAAAGGGCTCACATGGCACAGAATTCAGAGTGAAACCCAACAGAGCTAGCTGAAAATCTGTCAACGCATGAAGCCAGTATCATATCGGCACCTGGAACACATGACTAATGAAGGACAACAACAAATATTGACTACCCAAATACTACAGAGAATGTCACCAATAGAATTACAGTCGTGTGATCTTGATTTGGTGTGTGGATCATGTAGAATGTTGAACTTTAAAAAAAGAACAAATTTACATCTCTAATTAGCCACTGCAGAAGTTTATTATCGATTTCATAAGAATAAATGATGATCCACACACTAAATCAAGATCACACGACTGTAATTCTAATAGCAGTGCTCAAGTACTTTTGAGACTTACTCAGGTGGTCAAATTCAGCTATGGTTACATACTATGGTGCGACTCCCTGGGCAGGAGCATAAATATGCAGCGTACTCACTTGGACATATATCGTTGCTTCTTTATAGTTACTATATCAATATCCTGGCACCAATTTGGGAGCAGTATCACCAAATGGAGTGGAGCAATCCAAGGATATGGGCTGCCCCTACCCCCGCACCACTCTGCCCCGGCCCAACCCTTCTCAAGGCAAGTAGGGATGGGATTAAATGCTGACCTTGCCAGCACCACTCACCTGAAAAGAAATAAATGTCACAGCTCCTTAAAGCTGAACCAGCACTTACTGTTGTGTCAAACTTTGAAATGGGGCTTATTACGCTATGCATTGTCGAGATGAGGCAGCAGTCTGACAACATCTGGTGAAGGCCAGGAGGAGAGCTTAGATCAAGCAAAGTATCTTGAATTGTGGTGGTGCAGTGGTAGAGCTGAAACCAAACAAAAGGGAACAAGCTGAGCTAACCAAAAGAAACAAGCGCGTAATCCAAAGAAACCAGACACTGTAAAAACAGAGACCAATTGACCCACTGCCCCCAAAAAGTTCAGCAGAGGCAGTTTTAAATCTGCTTCTGCCGTCTGTGCAGTGTGCTCTGTTTTTACTTTTGAGGGTGCTAACACTAGTCTCATTGCCAACGGGGCAACAGATTGGAATTCCCAGGGCAGCAGTTTTGAGTACCATATTTTAGAAAGGATATCAAGGTCACAGAGAAGGGGCAGAAGAAATTCAGTATGATGATATGGCTGTTTGAGGGTAAATCAACATCTGACATGTGAGAGTCTTTCAAATGTCAGTTGATTAGAATCCAGGACCAGCATGTTCCTGTGAGGAAGAAGGATAAGTTTGGCAAGTTTTGGGAAGCTTGGAAAACGCGGGATATTGTGAGCCTAGTCAATAAGAAAAAGGAAGCATTTGTAAGGGCTGGAAGGCTAGGAACAGATGAAGCACTTGAGGAATATAAAGACAGTAGGAAGGAACTTAAGCAAGGAGTTAGGAGTGCTAAAAGGGGTCACGAAAAGTCATTGGCAAACAGGATTAAGGAAAATCCCAAGGCTTTTTATACATATATAAAGAGCAAGCGGGTAACCAGGGAAAGGGTTGGCCCACTCAAGGACAGAGATGGGAATCTATGTGTGGAGCCAGAGGAAATGGGCGAGGTGCTAAATGAGTACTTTGCATCAGTATTCACCAAAACGAAGGACTTGGTGGATGATGAGCCTAGGGAAGGGAGTGCAGATAGTCTCAGTCATCTCATTACCAAAAATAGGTGGTGTTCGGTGTCTTGCAAAGCATTAAGGTAGATAAGTCCCCAGGGCCTGATGGGATCTACCCTAGAATACTGAGGGAGGCAAGGGAAGGAATTGCTGGGGCCTGGACAGAAATCTTAGCATCCTCATTGGCTACAGGTGAGGTCCCAGAGGACTGGAGAATAGCCAATGTTGTGCCTTTGTTTAAGAAGGGTAGCAAGGATAATCCAGGAAATGATAGGCCGGTGAGCCTTACGTCAGTGGTAGGGAAACTATTAGACAGGATTATTCGGGACAGGATTTACTCCCATTTGGAAACAAACGAACTTATTAGCGAGAGACAGCATGGTTTTGTGAAGGGGAGGTCGTGTCTCACTAATTTGATTGAGTTTTTTGAGGAAGTGACGAAGGTGATTGCTGAGGGAAGGGCGGTGGATGTTGTCTATATGGACCTTAGTAAAAGTCTTTGACAAGGTCCTGCATGGCAGACTGGTGCAAAAGGTGAAGTCACATGGGATCAGAGGTGAGCTGGCAAGATGGATACAGAACTGGCTCGGTCATAGAAGACAGAGGGTAACAGTGGATGGGTGTTTTTCTGAATGGAGGGATGTGACTAGTGGTGTTCCACAGGGATCAGTGCTGGGACCTTTGCTGTTTGTAGTATATATAAATGATTTGGAGGAAAATGTAGCTGGTCTGATTAGTAAATTTGCAGACGACACAAAGGTTGGTGGAGTTGCAGATAATGATGAGGATTGTCAGAGGATACAGATCGGTTGGAGACTTGGGCGGAGAAATGGCAGATGGAGTTTAATCCGGACAAATGTGAGGTAAAGCATTTTGGAAGGTCTAATGCAGGTGGGAGGTATACAGTAAATGGCAGAACCCTTAGGAGTATTGACAGGCAGAGAGATCTGGGCGTACAGGTCCACAGGTCACTGAAAGTGGCAACGCAGGTGGATAAGGTAGTCAAGAAGGCATACGGCATGCTTGCCTTCATCGGTCGGGGCATAGAGTACAAAAATTGGCAAGTCATGTTGCAGCTGTACAGAACCTTAGTTAGGCCACACTTAGAATATTGCGTGCAATTCTGGTCGCCACACTACCAGAAGGACGTGGAGGCTTTGGAGAGGGTACAGAGGAGGTTTACCAGGATGTTGCCTGGTCTGGATGGCATTAGCTATGAGGAGAGGTTGGAAAAACTCAGACTGTTTTCACTGGAACAACGGAGGTGGAGGGGTGACATGATAGAGGTTTACAAAGTTATGAGCGGCATGGACAGAGTGGATAGTCAGAAGCTTTTTCCGAGGGTGGAAGAGTCAGTTACTCGGGGACATAGGTTTAAGGTGCGAGGGGCAAAGTTTAGAGGGGATGTGCGAGGCAAGTCTTTTACACAGAGGGTGGCGAGTGCCTGGAACTTGCTGCCAGGGGAGGTGGTGGAAGCAGATACGATAGCGACGTTTAAGAGACATCTTGACAAATATATGAATAGGAAGGGAATAGAGAGATATGGGCCCCGGAAGTGCAGAAGGTGTTAGTTTAGGCAGGCATCAAGATCGGCGCAGGCTTGGAGGGCCGAATGGCCTGTTCCTGTGCTGTACTGTTCTTTGAGAGATAGGACACCTTAGTTCAACAGAGACACCAGAAAAACGGAGGTGCTTTTCATTAGAGCAAAGAGGAGTTCAAAATTCTGAAGGGGTTTTAATAAGATAAATCAGGAAACTATTTTAATTAGTTGATAACTAGAGGATATGTCACCAAATTATTAATTTTTAAATGCAGAGGGTTGTTAGGACATGAAATGCCCTACGCAAAGAAATAGTGGAAGCAGAATAAAAATAGTTTTTAAAGGGGAAATGGATAAATATTTTGTAGTATTTTCCTTGTGATGGGGAAAGGCCATAGGATTGCGACCAGGTGGATAGATCTCAGATCTCTCAGAGATGACCATGCAGATGGGCTGAATGAGCGCCTTCAGTGCTCTAAAATTATTTATGATTAATAGAGTCATAAGAGTGATACAGCACTGAAACAGGCCCTTTGGCCCACCGAGTCTGTGCCGACCAACAACCACCCATTTATACGAATCCTACATTAATCCCATATTCCCTACGACATCCCCACCATTCTCCTACCACCTACCTACACTAGGGGCAATTTACAATGACCAATTTACCTAATAACCTGTAAGTCTTTGGTTGTGGGAGGAAACCGGAGCACCCGGCGGAAACCCACGCAGACACAGGGAGAACTTGCAAACTCCGCACAGGCAGTACCCAGAACCAAAACCGGGTTGCTGGAGCTGTGAGGCTTCGGTGCTAACCACTGCACCGCCCTGTATTGCCACACTATAACCCAATTTCCTTTCAAGCCCAACTCCACATCAGGACAGATTGACAGGATGAGTGGGTTGTCTTATGAGGAGAGATTGAGTAGAATGGGCCTATACTCTCTGGATTTTAGAAGAATGAGAGGTGATCTCATTGAAATGTATAAAAGTCTTATAGGGCTTGACAAGGTAGATGCTGAAAGGCTGTTTCCCCTGGCTGAAGACTCTAGAACTAGGGGACATAGTCTCAAGATAAGGGGTTGGCCAGATAGGACTTAGATGAAGAGAAATTTCTTCACCCAGAAGGCTGTGAATCTTTGGAATTCTCTACCAGAGAACTGTGGATGCTCAGTCATTGAGTATATTCAAGGCTATGATGGATAGATTTTTGGACACTAAACAGAATCAATGGTTGTGGTGATTGGGTGGGAAAGTGGAATTGATGTAGAAGCCCAGCCACAATCTTATTTATTGGCAGAGCGGGCTGGATAGACTACATGGCCTCCTCCTGCCCCTATGTCTTATGCTTAAGGGCAGCTCAAACACTCAACTTACCCTAGATTTATATACATCAACAAATGGACATAGCTAAATTATATGAAGAGTACACAGTTTTTTCAGGAATCCAAAGGAATGAAGAAAGAAAAAAGCTATTGCTGAGAGAATGCTTTGAACATTCAGTAATTACTGTAATCAGCAATTCTGAATTAACTTTCACTTCAGGGGTGAGAGTGGCCGAATACCAAAAGACCAGAAAATTAGTGGCCAAAGACAAGTCTGAAACTTTTTTTTGACAAGGAATCATGTAGTTAAAGCACCGTTAATGATCTGTAATATCTCAATCTATTTCTATAATGTGCTATTAGACTTTTAGTAAAATGAAGAATTGGGTGCTCTTAGGGTAGAAGAATAGCATCTAATATACATTGCAGCTCATGTAGGGTTCCACATGTATAGACAGGAGGGGGAGGCTAATGACAAACAATAAATTCAGTTGGGCTAATTGTACAGAATTTATTTTTTTGGATTTTCAAATAATGTAATTGCGAGCAATTAATTTGTTCAATGCAGCCAAACTGGGGAGAGGAGTTGCAGTTTCGACTAGAAATGTATGCAGCACAGCTTCCAGGCCGCTTCTAATGTATTGGCTGCCTGCCCAACCTGCCAGTTGCTCGTCACTTGCCCGCTTGGTGTGTGGTGGCCAACACGTGCATGCACTGATTCGTACTGGCAAGTGTTCAGACGCACTGATGGCGTCAGTGATCCTCTGCATTGTTAGGAGAGAGTTTTTTTTAAAAGCTGGTCTTTTGGTCAAGGGCGGAAAGGAAGAAGCCAAAGGTGGATTTCTGAAGCTCCAATGCAGGAAATCCGCCATTTGGCGGAGATTTCTCATCCCGGTCACTTACATAGCACCTTGTTACATTACTTAGGATATCACCTCCAACGAACTACTTTTTGAAATGTATTCAGTGTGGTTACATAGGAAAATGTGACAGCAATTTTGTGCACAGTAAGGTCCCAAGTAGAAATGAGATGAAGAACCAGTTAATTTGTTTCTTTTCTGGTGATACTGGTGCAGGGAGGTTGGAATGTGGGTCTGGGCATCAGGAGAGCTGCCTTCTCCTCTTCCAATAGTGCCATGGGATCTTTTACATCCCCGGAACTGGGCCTTGGTTTAATATCTCACCCAAATGACGACACTCCACACAATGTCAGTACTGCAGTGTAGCACCTACTTAAATTGTGTGTTCAAGCCCCACTCCAAAAATCTATTGCCCTCTGGCTTGAATATTCTCAATGACTGAGTATCCACAGCTCTCTGGGGTAGAGAATTCCAAAGATTCACAATCCTTTGAGTGAATAAACTTCTCATCTCAGTCCTAAATGATCAATGCCTTAATCTGAGATTGTGACTCCTTGCACGAGATTCCCCAACCAAGGGAAACATTCTCAGCATCGACCCTGTCAAGCCCCTTAAAATTTTTTATACATTCCAATTAGATCATCCCCCATTCTTCTAAAGAGCAGGGAATATAGGCAGAGTCTATTCAATCTCAACATAATCCCCTCATCCCAGTCTAATGAACTTTTGGTGCACTTCTTCTCGGATAATTATGTCTACCCTTAGATAAGGAGACCAAAACTGCAGAGTATTCCAGGTGTGGCCTCACCAATGCCCTGTAATAACTGTAATACAATCGATTTAGTCTTCTATATACAAGATAGTATACCATTTGCCTTTAACTGCTTAATGTTTCTACATGTTAACTTTGTGATTAATGTACAAGGACACCTGGGTCCCAGCTTGCTGGACACTCAGTTCCCCATTATTTCCAGAATGCATCCGTCTTAACGGTAAAAGACATAAAACAAAGCATTTATTTAATATCTCTGCCATTTCCTTATTCCCCATTATAATTTCACCTGTCTCTGCCTCAAATGGACTCCTTTACTTTCACTAATCTCTTCCAATTTACATACCTATAGAAACGTTTACAATCTGTTTATGTCTATTGTTAGTTGACTCATTTTCTCTTTCCTGATAGTTTCTTGATCTTCCTTTGCTGCATTTTAAAATGCTCCCAATCCTCAGATTTATGACGCTTTTTGGCAACATTAGAAGCCTCTTCCTTTGATTTAATAGCACGTATAAACCATCTTGGGAAATTCGCTATGTTTATCAAAAAACAGTTAATGCAAACAAGCTCTATTGCTGAACCATTAACAATGTTATAAAAGAATGCTCCTTCAATCACAGTGCAGAGTTTGATGTGCTAAGGGTTAATATGTTCTCGGGCATTGTACTTGTATGGGATACAGCCAGTAAACATTACATTGATTAAATGGCAGAGCACTTCATACTTCAAATATGATGTAAGGTGGGCCATTGAGTGCGTAGGGATTTATAGCTATGGCTTCACTGCATGAAAAATGAAGCATCAGCAAGGCTGTCCAGCAAGACCACCAAGGTCATAATTATTACAGATCAATGATTTGTTCACAACACATATGATGAGTTGGTTTGTTTATTCATTGATCCGTTTTACATTTTTCTTCTTTACGGAGGATAATTCATCATACTGGTCTCCTTGAGAGCGCATTTTGTCCAGCATCAGTATGGAGTCACTTTATTTGCTATGTTCCTTGGCACTCCCCACTCCCCCTCCTCCCCACAAGCATATGCATCACAAAATAAAGCAGTATTGCAGGTATAAAGTGATGAATCACTAAACACACAAACTGACCCTGAGAGAGGAATGTATTCCAAGCAGTTTCTTAGTGGCACTTGTGCGAGTGCAAGAACACCTGTCTGTGACTGAATTTGCCCCAAAACTGTGACTAAGTATTTAACAACCCTGTAACCTGCTGTTTCTCTTTACTTGATAGCTAGTAAGCTAAATCAGTTGGCTCCAGAGACTTTCTTTAGTCATCTACTAAATTAATTATAGATCAAGCCTCCTCTACGAGTACAGACACAACATCATTAGCTGAGATAAGGATTTAACAGGTAACCATGCTAATTCTAATGTTTACACGGCCACATTGATAACACGACCACGCAATTCACATCATGAGATCTGTCCACTATAATGACCTCCCCTATATGTGCTTGCAATTTGTACTACTTCATCCTTTGTAGAGCTATACATTAATCTAGGGGCACTTTTTATTACAGTTGTACCAGAATTTCCTGAGGCGTATGTGATCAGTTTGTGCCTTCACCTGAGCACAAAATATTCACATCATTTTAATTCTGATAAGGCTACTGTCGTAACAAAGCCTCTTTGAGCAATGGTAATGGCTAGCCTAGTAGTCATTGTCTGTACTCAAACGGTAGATACGAAGAAATTATTTCCTTTGGCAGGGAATAAGTACAAGTGGACATAATAAAATTAGAGTTGGGACATTTAGGAGAGAAATAAAGAACCACTTTTTCCACACAAAGTAGTAGAAATCTGAATCTCACCCTCAAAAGATTGTGAATGCTGGGGCAATTGTAACTTTCAAGGCTGAGATCGATATATTATTGTTAGGTAAGGATATCAAGGGATATGGAACAAAGGTGGGAAAATGGAGTTGAGGTGCAGATCAGCCATGATCTAATTGAGTAACTCTTACCCTGAATAAACAGTAACTCTGTACAGTTACACAGTGAGTAACCCCAAGGGGCTGAAAGGCCTACTCCTGTTCCTATTGTGCTTTTAAATTGCCTTTTTCTTAGAATTGCCTAGTTTCACCTTTAAACAAACAATGATTGGTAAGTAATACATCCCAACATTGCCACCAATTGTCACAATTCAGCTGTTTTCCAGAACTAATTTTTCTTTCAATAGGAGTGCCCATAAACGGATCTAGATAGTAAATGTGTAGAAGTTCTGCTCTTTCAACAATCTGTCCTTATTTAATTGCATCACCTGAAGTTGACCATACACATGGAAATCTGTTTACTAAAGATAAACACAGACCACAGTTGTTTATCACATCTACTTCAAAATGGTGAATATCAAACCGAGACCAGTTTTACAAGCAAAAAACGACTAATATTTATTTAAAATTAAATAGGCATGTAAAGCATAAAAGTTCATAAAAAATACTAACAGTGCAATATATAAAAAGATATGAAAAATGTCGGCCATGGGCTAATTACCGTTTATACGTATTTCTGAATAAATGTAATGTCTAATAAGTTTGTCAAAATAAAATCTTTGTTACCGCAAAGGTAAACTTGATAGGTTTTGTCTTCTTGTGCCATACCCGTGTTGATGTAATGTGTGGTATCATACGGATTCCTCCAATGAGTAAGTTAAGTGAGTTTTCTGCGCGATCAGTTACCAGAGGACGCAAGAATACCGTATGGTTTTACAGATCTGCATTAACTTCCTAATTTATTTGAAGTCAGGTTTTCAAATGGCGATGGCTTCCTTCTGTGCTGTGCCATTCTCGACAATATAAATAACATGATGTATGAAAATATTCAAATAAATACATTAATGCAAGTCCGGAATTCAACAAAATTCATACGCTGACAACAGGAACATCGAGATTTGCCTGTGAAAGTTCACTAGTTCACAATTACCCAAAGAGTTCTTTTAGCTGAGTGTAACCAGACATTCACAATTGCTTTGTTTGAATTGAAGGAAATCCTGCTATTTACATCAATATGTCTGTTAGCAAATCAAAATCAGTGGAGCAATCTGCTCTATGATCAAAGACATTGGTTCTTCAATGAAAAATTAAATAAAGTAACTACGTTTACCTATTAGCTGATAAGGTTTCCTTTTTTCAAGGTTGCAAGTGGTTCTGGATGAAAAGAAGCACTCAATTGTGGCACAGAATATTTCGTATAAAGATTCAACATACAAAAGACTCACCTTTCTAAATGTTACCAACGCCGTGAGGCCGAAAATCAATGGTCAATACACAGAATGGTAATATGGCAAATTGTGATTGCCTATAATTCCACTGATCACCCCCTATTGCATACACCTCTAAACAAGAAAAAAAACACTTTTAAACAAAAAAAAAAGCACAAAGCTGACGAGGTTTTATTAAAGACTTCAAATCTGTACTGCAAAAATGAAACATTCAGTTGTCCAGTACATAGAACAGTATCTGACAAGGTAATCTGAACTCCTAAAACAAATAACTCTTGAAAGCTGGAACTTTAAGTTTGATCATCACAGGCCCAGAATCAGGCTTGTAAATAAGCAAGTGGTATCCTTCCAATTGTTCAGGTGTAGGGTCCAATACTTTATATACAGATTCACCAATATCAAAGTCAAAGTCAATCCATGATGCCGCCAAAAATTTATGTAACACAAACTTCCTGTTTAACCTTTGGTCGAGAAATCTTGGTCTCATCACTTTTTTCCTGTACAGGACCATGACATAGTGCTTTACGTTTGAACAACCGAAGGCTTGATCTCAAAAGATCGTTGTCCACCACTGGTTGATTTGTATACATCTGCTTGATTGTACCCTGATAAATACAAAACCAACAAAATGAATGTCTCAACATCAAAACTTTATATTTTCTTACTAAGTACAGATATCAAAAAAGGGCTCTCATAAACCTCTCAAGTAGTCAATTCAACACCACCAACTTTAAGACAAATTATCTACCTGGTTTCTAGATTGGGCAATGGTATGTAGGATCTCTTAGAATGCACAATGAGAAGGCGGGACATATGTAAAAGACACCATGAAATGAAAAACTAAATATATGCTGAAATGGTACCGAAGTGCTTCAATAGAGGCAAGAGGCAAAATATAGACGTCAAGCCAAAGGAGATGAGAAAAGTTTGGGTGTTGGGGGAAGCTGGAGATGACCAAAAGCTTGATCAAAGAAAAGAGGATGAAGTGGAGAGGCAGAGGTGTTTAAGACGAGTGAATTCCAGACAGTGGGAACTAGGCAATTGAAGATTTCTGCATTAATGGTGCGGTTTGTTTGAAATTTACAACAGGGAGCTTCCAGGAACACATTAATACCTGTAGGGACCAAAGGCAAACACATCCACAGCATTGGAAAATAATACCCTAAAGCAAACCAGGGAGGAAATTTGTTAGACAATCAATGCAGTCAGCAAAAACTGGCACTTACATAATGCCTTTAACATTCAAAACATCCAAAAGCATTTTACAGAGAGGAACAGTACTCTGAAGAGCGCGCTTAGGACAGGCGAGTGAGGCTTGGGTGAAAAGATGGATACTGAGGCTTTTTTAAAAAAAGAGAGCTAGCGAACAAGGAGAAAAAAGTACAGAGAATGGGGAGAGAAAATCATAAGAGGGAGATGCGTTTAGGCAAGGTATTTCAGAAAGCAGATTCCAAGTATTTGAAAGTTCTGCCACCAAGAGTGGCTGAAGGGGGATGAATAGGAGGCCAGAGTTGGAAGTCTGAAGTGTGTGAGATAGAGGAAGGAGATCTGGAGGAGACTGCAGAACTGGGGTGGAGCAAGGCCATACAAGGAATTGAAGACAAGGACAAGAATTTTAGATTTAGTGCAGCGGGGCAGGAAGCTGGTTTAGGTCTGCAAGAAAACAGACTGATGGAGGAGCAGGACTTATGGCGGGATAGGGCACAGATAGGTGCATTTTGGAGTTTATGGAGGGTGGATGAAGGAAGGACTGCAAGAGGAGTGTTGGAATAAATGTTGAGATGAATGTTGTGGTCATGGGGTCAAGAGAAGAGATAGACAGCTAGATTTGGGAGTCTTCAGCATACTTTCTGGGGGAAGATCATGTCACTAAGGAGGGGGGCAAGGCTATATCCATGGAGAAAGTTAATGGCAGAATTGTTTAGAATTATCAAAGGGTTTGAGAAAGTAAACAGTGAATCATGATTTTTTTTCCTGGTCCATGAATGTGTAACAAAGGATTTTAAATTTAAGACGGGTACTAGATGCATAAAGAGGGAAGTTACGATTTTATTTTGCAAGCAACAGGTTATTATGACATTGAATGCTTTACCATAAGTGGCTATTGCAGCAGAAACAAGCACACTTTTAAGAGAAAATTAAACAGGAGAGAAAAAGTATGGGAAAGATCAGGGAAAATGGCATTTCAGGAGATAGCTCCAGTAAGGGAATAGTTTCCTGTTGTACAGAAATTATGATTTTTTGAATCTATAGATGGAAATTTGCGACAAGTTTGAAATGACCACCAGGAAGAACATTTTTACTCACTGAATGATAAATGTTTGGAATACTCTGCCAGGAAAAATTCTGGAAGAAAAACAATGGCTGTGTTGAAGATAGTTAGATGCTATTATGGGAGTTACAGTGATGAGCTTCGACTGTGTGAACAGCCTTTTCCTCATGCCTTGGTTTTCTTATCTTCGCACCAGACATTTAAATAAATACACTTTTGAACATGGTCACTGGATGGTGATCAGGAGTCGGAATCTGGGGGTCATTTTTCTCCTTTTAGGCCATGGGGCTGCATCCAATGGCAACTGCTTGTGACTACAAAAGCTGAGCCAGCTAATTCAGTGCAGGGATCAAGAACCTTGTATTCATTTCCAACCGTTTAGACTGGGGGGCTTTGCCTGGCTGCAGCGCTCTGCGGCTACCCAAGCCAAGACCAGCTAACTGAGCACAGGGATATCAGGTACTTATCTGGTCTTTATGACTCAGTACAACACTGAGCCACCGGGGATCCTTTGATGACTGCATATTTTAACTTTAATATAAGGCTCCCAGTTAAATTACTCGGTCTTGTTTAAGCTATATTTAATACCATACTTTTAGATCCCACAATAGCACAAATTGTCATCAGCAGATTCAGAATCATTTGGACTCGAGCTATATGAAAGCCACCTCTTACTAAGATCTAATCACACTCAGATTTATTCTATGTATATAAAATTCTTGCTTAGAGTACTGACCCAGTTACTGACAAATAATAGAAAACCACTTACTTTTTCATTTCTAACTAACTGTTTGCGAATGGCAAGATCCCTACGAGAGCAAAGTGCTTTACAGCAAGGTCCCAGATTACTCAGCAGACTCGCTCTCTCTTCTTTTCTCTGCATAGCAGCCATGTTGAGAGCTCCAAGCTCATGTTCGAAAAGGTTTTCTGCATCTTTAAGAAAAATAAATGCATGTACAATGAATAAAGACAACATTTACGTTAAGAATGCAAGAAACACATTCATACTTGAAGAAAAAGATGGAACAGCTAAAACTATAGACTATATTATTAATAGAGTTACTACTGAATCAGCTTCCACCAGCCTTTCAGACAGTGCATTCCAGATCATAATAAATTGGCTGTAAAGCACTTTGAAATGTCCTGAGGGCATGAAAGGTGGCATATGAAACAAGTTCTTTCTTCAAAACACATTCTACATGGCACCAATTCTTAAAAGGACCGTGTTCAAAAACACTTTTTGTACTGGTGCTTGGATTACAGGAGAGCGGTGCTTAAGTGGAGACTTACCTTAGCACCGCTCTCCGTCTGCAGTCCTGATAGAAAGAGGTTTACATTTCCAATTCCTCCACCTCCTATTCTCAGGACTTTGATGCTGTCAGAGGTAGAGTGATATTGTGTCCAGTGATTCCTTCTAATTTGGATTTTCAACTCATTTAATATGTGGAGTTTTGCCAGTGGTTTACTACTTAGTCCCATTATTAAATCTCAGTTTCAAAGTCATCACACACACTGTTCTATTCCAGAAAGCCAGTAGGTGAGGAATAGAACTGGAGCCAATCTTTATACACTTTTATATATGGAGATACACATTACAAACATACACCTCCTAACCCAGCCCCCAGTTTCAGTCTGTTCCTATTTTACAAGTGAATCCCCAGTTGATGCCCACCACCTGCATACAATTAAATACAATTAATATACAATTACCAGATTTCCTTCTCTCTTTAAATAAAAATGAGAGTTTATACGTACAAACAAAATTTCAAAAGAAATTCAATGACCTCCATATTCTGCACAAAGCATTACATTGAGACACCCCTTCTCCAGGGGTCCTAACAATTTCTTCATTTCTTTTTTTGTAAAACAATCCATCAAGTTGATGTCTTGCAAAATACATGAACAGATTTGACGATAGACAGGCAATGACTAGTATTTAAAGAAGTATTACATGGTTTACAACAAATATACATTCTTCTAGGACACAAAAACTCAACAGGAAAGGTGAATCAACCATGGCTAACAAAAGAAGTTAAGGATTGCATTAGGTCAAAGGAAGTGGCTTATAAGGTCACCAGAAAAAGTGGTAAACCTGAGGATTGGGAGCAATTTAGAGTCCAACAAAGGAGGACCAAGAAAGGGAAGAGAGATTATGAATGTAAGCTAGCTGGAAACATAAAGGCTGACTGTAAAAGCTTCTTTAAGTATGTTAAAAGGAAACGATGAGCAAGGACAAATGTGGGTCCATTGCAGGCAGAGACAGGAGAATTTGTGGTGGAGAATGAGGAAATGGCAGGGAGACTAAACAATTACTTTGTATCTGTCTTCACAGAGGAAGACACAGAAAAACTCCCAGAAATACCAGGATACCACGCAGCTTGTAAAAATGAGGAACTGAAAGTAATTAGTAGCAATAAAGAGGTAGTACTCAGAAAATTAATTGGATTGAAAGTTAATAAATCCCCTGGACCAGATGATCATTCCAGAGTATTGAAGGAGGTGGCTATAGAGATACTGGATGCATTCTACAGATTCTGGAAGGGTTCCTGCAGACAGGAAAGTACAAATGTAACCCCACTATTTATGAAGGGAGCGAGAAAGAAACAGAGAACTGCAGACCTGTTGGTTTGATGTCAGTAGTAAGGAAAATGTTAAGAATCTATCATAAAGGATGAGATAACTGGACACTTGGAAAATGATACGATTGGACAGAGTCAACATGGATTTGTGAAAGGAAAATCATATTTGACAAACCTGTTGGAGTTTTCTTGAGGATGCTACTTGTAGGATAAATAAAGGAGAACTAGTGGATGTGGTGTATTTGGATTTTCAGAAGGCTTTTGATAAGGTCCCACACAGGAGGTTAGTAAACAAAATTAGAGCACATGGGATGGGGGGTGGGGGGAGGGGTAATATACTACAATGGATTGAGACAGAAAATAGAGAGTAAGAATAAATGGGTCATTCTCAGGATGGCAGGCTGTTACTAGTGGGGTAGAACAAGGATCAGTGCTTGGGACACTGCTGTTTACAATCTATATAAATGATGACACACAACTAGAAAGGAATGTAAGTTGTGAGGAGGATGCAAACAGGCTTCAAGGGGATTTGGACAGGCTAAATGAATGGGCAAGAACATGGCAGCTGGAATATAATGTAAATAAATATGAAGTGATCCACTTTAGTAGGAAAAACAAAAAGGCAGAATATTTCTGAAATGGAGAGAGACTGGGAAGTGTTGATGTCCAAAGAGAACTGGGTGTCCTTGTTCATGAGTCACTGAAAGCTAGTATGTAGGTTCAGCAAGCAATTAAGAGGGCAAATGGTATGTTGGCCTTCATTGCAAGGGGATTTGAGTAGAAGAGTGAAGATGTATTGCTTCAATTGTATAAAGCCTTGGTGAGACCGCACCTGGAGTATTGTGTACAGTTTTGGTCTCCTTATCTAAGGAAGGATATACTTGTTATAAAGGGAGTACAATGAAGGTTCAGCCGACTAATTCCTGGGATGGCAGGATTGTCTTATGAGGAGAGATTGTAGAAACTGGGCCTGTATTCGCTAGAGTTTCGAAGAATGAGAGGTGATCTCATTGAAGCTTACAAAATTCTTACAGGGCATGACAGAGTGGATGCGGAGAGGATGTTTCCTCTGGCTGGTGAGTATAGAACAAGAGGACACAGTCTCAGAATAAGGGGCAGGCTATTTAAGACTGAGATGAGGGTGGGGAATCTGTGGAATTCTCTACCCCAGAGGGCTGTGGAAGCTCAATCATTGAGCATGTTCAGGACAGAAATTGATAGATTTCTGAATACTAACGACATTAAGGGATATGGGGATAGTGGAGAAAAATGGCGTAGAGGTAGACGATTAGCCATGATCTGTTTGAATGGTGGAGCTGGCTTGATGGGCTGAATGGCCTATTCCAGCTCCTATTTCCTATGTTCCACCCCATCTTTTAAAAAAAAAAAGAGTTTTCTTTTCTCTCCAGCATTTGTTCCAAACCAGCAAGGTCAATCCATTAGCTTTTCTCACTCGCACTTTCCATAAAGTGCACATTATCCCACAACAAACAATAATCTATATAACATTCAATGGATATACTAGCTTCAGGGATGCCCATTGTACAGAACGTCACATAAAATATTTGACAAATAGAATCTCATATCCACCGCCTCCACATGAACCAATGTTTCAGCAGTCAGAGTACTTTTAACAACCCTTTTTATTTTCTAAGCTTCCCAAGCTGAAGGTCAACATTTCCTATTCTCACCCATCCAGAAATATTATGAAGCCAACTGCACTAGAATACCCATCAGGAAGATTAGCATGCGAAGCAACACTAAAATGACTAGCTTCATGTTCTTTGGGTCACCTCAGGCTGGGAACTTGAGTATGCATTTATGCACTTTTAATTTTTTTTTAAAACTGCTTATTTGTCCTTAAAACATTCTCTACCTTAGTATGTTTCATTATAGTACTTAACTCCAACATCAAAACTAGCATTTGGTCTAGTCTAAGTGTCCAACCAGTTCAACTGACCAATCAAGCTTCACAGTTGCTCTGTTTCTTCTTTCGAAGTATAATCTTTCTATGATGACCTAGTTCAATTAACCAGGATGGGATTAACACCCTCTAAAATAGGACTGCTGATTTAAAGTGATTCCAGACCGACTCTGCTTAATATCTAAACCAATATATTTCGAAGCCCCATAAGCTTCACTCCAAATTTTAAAATTTTATTCTAATCTTATTAATACATTTCTCAAATTCCACAGTATCATCCCAAAAGAAATCATCAACATGCATCATGAAGATGCCTGAAAGTTTACCTTGATATCAATAAAACATTGTGGGATCTGCTTTTTGTTGAACACAACCTATTTTCAACAAAACAGATCTCACCGAAAATACCAAACCCTTTATGCATCATTTCGGCCATGGACACATTTATTTAGTTTTCACAGTTTTTCTTCTCCATCTGCTACCTCTTTGGATGGCTTCAGAAACAATTTTCTCTGAAAAATATCGCCATGCAGAAATGCAACTTTTATGCTGATTGACCAAACCATGAATATATGGTCAAAAGAGCTTAATAGATTTTTATTACTTTTCCAGTGGGAGAGTCCACTCTAATATCTGTATCATCCCGTCGCACTTCAAAACCCCCAGCAACTTGCCTCGCTTTAACCTAATAAGTCCCATATGCAAGGACTTTTGCAGTACAAATCCACCAACACGACAAAGCTGGTCAACCTTTATTTGGTACTTCAGAATAAACTCCAAACTCTCTCCAACCAACTCCCTTTGTTTAGCCTCTCGTTAGTTTATCCTCAAGTTAATTGGCAGCCACCAAAACTTCACTATCGTGAGGACTACTTCTGTTACATGACTGTAATGTGATCTTTATTTCATTGACTGATCTAGACAAACTATGGCCTCTCCTTCCACTTGTGTGTCTGTCGGGACTATAATATGGAAATTTATAGCACAAGAGGCCATTCGCCCCATCGTGTCCTTACTGGCCAACAAGTAGCCATCCAGCCTAATCCATTTTCCAGCTCTTGGTCTATAACCTTGTAGGTTATGACACTTCAAGTGCATATCCAAGTACTTGTTAAAATGTTATGAGGGTTTCTGCCTCTACTAACTACCCTGTCAGGCAGAGAGTTCCAGATCCCCACCACCATCTGGGTGAAACAATTTTCCCTCAAATTCCCTCTAAACCTTCGACCACTTGCCCTGAATCTATGCTCCCAAAGGGAATAGGGCCTACCAGGCCACTGCAATTATGTCTCGCCTCAGCCTCCTCTGTTCCAAAGACATGAACCCTAGCCTATCCAATCTTTCCTCATAACTAAAATTCTCCAGTTCAGGAAACACCCTCATAAATCTCTTCTGCACCCTCTCCAGCACAATCACATCTTCCCATGTTGCAGTGACCACAACTGCACGCAGTACTCCAGCTGTGGCCCAACTAGTGTTTTATACAGTTCCAGCACAACCTCCCAGCTCTTACTTTCTATGCCTTGGCTAATAAAGGCAAGTATCCTGTATGCCTTCTTGACCACCTTATGTATCTGTCCAGACACCTTCTGGATCTCTGAACATGCATTCCAAGGTCCCTATGCTCCTCTACTCTTCTCAGTAACTTACCATTTATTGTGTACAACTGTGTAGTCTCCCTCTTGCACTTTCAGAGGTTCTTTCTCCGGTATGTGATCGTTTACAGACAAAAGAGTCACTTCTGGACTCTATCAGTACTTGCACTGTACTTTCTTACTCTCCACTCTTTCACTCCATTCTGCCAATGAATGGATCTCACTTCTTGACCATCATCCTGAACATTCAACCATATGAAAACTTGACAGTAGCTTTTCCTGCACGTCCCACAATTGTTACACCCATCCAATCACCAGACCCCTTTGCAATGTATGTCACTCAAGTATTCACTTCACTCTGGGCAACTAGCCTGTGGATGTGATAGCTCTGTCATGTTTGCCATGATCACTCACATTACCAATATCCAGCCCTTGATCGATCACATGCTGTTCCTTTGGAGCTTCATCACAAAACACATGATCATTTGAGGTACAAGGTGCCTCAATTACTTCTATCAGCTGCTAAGAGACCAAGATCTTGTCATTAATTCCGATCAATCGTGAGGCATGAATCTTAACAGTTTGATTGCTACGTTTGATAAGTACTTACCATCACAGTACTTACCTATTGTTATA